>NW_009201805.1:9073-49702 GCF_000690835.1 Fulmarus glacialis | reverse complement strand
GGGGCTCCGCGGGGTGCGCGCCCCGGCCTCACCCCAGCCCGCCCCCAGCAGGAAACGCGCCCCTTCGCCTTGCTGCATCGGGCCTTTTTCCTCATGCCGCCGCCCCCGTTTGCGTTGAAGACACACTTGGATTATTTTTTATTATTTACAGTAAGCGAAATTGGCTGTACGCTATGAAATGGAAAAATAGCTCGTTTTCACAAATCTGGTGTGTTGGCAGGATTAAATTAAAATATTGTTCAACCCACATGATGGTAAATCACTATTAAATAATTCCCAAACACATTAAAAACAAGCCAATACAATCTCTGAAGACCTTCAGGTGGGAAGGAAATAGAATACTTCTCTGAAAGACCCAAATAAAATGACCCGTTGTGAATAATCTAGAGTTTGTAGAGCAATAAGATAAGCAAATCTCATGCTTTGCTAAATTCAGGATTGACAGGACAATCCAGGAAAGTAGCCTTTGGCAGTAGCTTATACTCAGGGCAAGATGTTAACTGTCAAGTACTGGAATCAAGCCTCAGGCATCTGAATTTGCTGTGAAAGTCTTCAGACCTAGCTAAAAAAAAAGGAAATCTCCAAGATAAGGATAAAGGGTAAATGGACAATATTGTCAAAAGGACCTTAAACTTTTTACAGCATAAAGCTGACAGAATTTATACCTGCAAATGCATTTATGCTGTACTTAGAATCGAGGTTTTATAGGTTTGGAGAAGTGAGTCAATACCCTTCAGAAGTCTGTTTTAAAGGGAAATATATGGAGGAGAAATCAGTTTAAATATGATAATTGTATAGCTTGGAGCACTGACAGCATAGAAGCTACTGGAGAATAGTGCCCTGTAATCTCTCAAGTAGTGTTTTTGCCTTTCAGACTGTGCCTTTAATGTTCTGTTACTTTTGTCTTGAGCAGATGGTATGATTTTGTCAACTGGTTGCCTGATAACATTTTCTATTAGTCCTGCAGATCTGTGGGTTGGGTAGGAGCTAATAGGCCACACTCCTATGAGTTTCATGAGGAAGTACTTTTCATGAGAAGTACGTTATACTTGTGAAAACCTTTGAAACTCTGGGAAGTAAATTTATTTTTTAAATGGTCTGCTGGAAGGTGCTGATTGACAGTCCTGGAGACAGAAGATCTCTAGGTGTCCACACAGCAGTTCCAGCATGAACAGCAGCACTTTAAGCCTCTGTTCCCTGTACCCAGCCTGATCATACTTTTGAATTGATTAGATCACTTCTTAGGTCCACAGCTGCTAATTCAGCTGCATAATCTAGACCGTTAACATGGTTGAGACAAGCTGAGAGATAAAGGGGATATGGTGTGTGGTATTGATGTTAGGCAACAATGTATGGATGAATGAACTACACTTCTATGTGGAGCTGGTTGTGGCCTCATTCTGCCATGTATACCATTTCCGAGGTTCGTTGTGACCTTGGTCCACAGCTATGTACAGTGCTCTCAGCACAGGGTATCACTGTAGCATTACTTCTGAGGGGTGAATTTTACTCCTATACCTTGATTTCTCGCCTTAATAGAGATGTGCTTCCACATTACCTAATCTGGATATCTCTTTGTAGCACACTGTAATTTTTACAAGAAACTTATCTTTGGACTTCTGTAATGATAAAGTAAAACCTCTCTAGAGCCTCATTCCCCCAACTTTCAGAGTTGGAAACTCACACAAGCTTATGTTGAAAAGGAATTGATTATTCAAAGCTCTTGTGCTTCATAATCTACTTAAAACATGTAGATTGACTGTCTCATCAGAAAAGCTCTAAATTTTACTCTGCTATATAGCCCGAGGGGTGATGTGCTTAAGGCCAGGAGACCTCTGGCTACTTACAGACTGTGTGCCCCTCCAATTACAGGTTATTAATTTGCCTTACATTCAAGAGACAGTTCCACATGAATGAAAAGGAATACCATACTGCAGCGTTCTTCATTACCTACTCTGTCTGTACCACAGAATGTATAAGAATAATACTGATTTCTTTCCTCCTTTTTTCTCCATTTTTTTTCCCCTCTGGTCTGTGGAAGATGTTTTACAGTTTTAATGCAGCTGTTTTAAGTGTGACTGTTCCTGTTCAAGGGCAGCTGATGTACTTTGTAATGCCATTGAACAGCCAACAAGCTATGTTCCCCTATTGTGTGAAGTGATAGGTATGTTTGCTAATCAAGAGGAGAGCAGAGCTTGCTGTCTGACTTGTTTATGTTTTATTTCTCACCATCAAGCTTTAGAGGGAGGCACAGAAAGTATGTAAGCATCTATATTATTCAGTGATGTATATATGTACATGAGAGTAGAAACAATCTTAAGTATCTGCTGGTATCTTCTAGTCAGTCATTGTTGAAATTAGCAAGGTGTCAGGGTTACCACATATCCTCAGTATTACTCAAAAAGTCCCAAACCTGGCATGCCATTAGATACATTGTTAATTAATTGTCACTGCATCTTGTTAGATTTTTTTTTTTTTCCTTGTGAGTGCTTCAGTTTTGTTCAAAAATAGTGACCAAAGTAGGGGATTTCAGTCATCAGGATTCACAGAAGGCCTGTGGGAAGTGATCAGATTGAGGAGATCCTGCCTGGTTCCCATCACAATTGCTTTTTAATTTTCTTGTAGGCTGTAGTGTTTCTCCTTCCCATATGCAGGATGGCCCCTGGAACTGGAGAATCTCCTACGATCTGCTGGAAGCTCAACAGCACAGTATACCACTTATTTCTCTGTGCCATTCCTGGGGCTTTCAGCCTCTGCCCTGATTCCCTGTTCATCTTGCAGGGATGTCAGCTCCAGCAGAATCCTACCTTAGTGCAGTTTTACTCTTGGGTTTGTGGGTTTCATTCAAATCTCTTGCAAAACTGTCTTTAAGTATTCTGAAAATGTTTCCAAAAAACCCATGTAATTTGCCATCTTTGTAAATCCATGTTAATGATTCCAGTAGGAATCATGATAAAATAACATGCATCAAGACAGAAAGGTTTTAGCGCTGCAGCCAGAAATTCAAGACTACCAGGAAAATTCCACTGGTCTTTGTATGGAATATATTTTGGGGAAAGAGAAGGTGGGATGTTTTTTTTTCTTTCTTCCTACCAAGATGTCTTGGGTTTGTATCAGTTCTTGTCACCTGGAGGGTAGGGAGAACTGCCCTGCAAAGAGCACTGAAATTCTCCTGTTATCCCTTCTATGCCTGCCTGCAGCTCACGTCTTAGATAGATAAGTATCATCTGTCTAATGACATTTCTGCCTGCTGCTGCACTATTGTATAGTTAATTTTATGAATCTCATTTTTAACAGAATGCCTAGTTTTGCATTGTCATTTTGCTCTTTGTCAGATGTCTGGTTTTATTCCATTCCTTTTTTCTTTTAGCAGATGGAGAATATTACTCTCCTTAACTTGTTTTTTTAATAATGTGAAGTGGGTATCCTCAATTAATACACTAATCTGTTTTCTAATTAATTCCCTGTGGTTTTCCTCCCTTTTTGCTGGTACATTGAATCCTGAGTGCAATTCTGTAAACTCAGTAATTTGATTATTTAAAGGAGAAGTAATGAATTTCATGATAGAGGTCTAAGTCTTTAGGAAATGTTAAATTTCAGGAAGCAAATGGATTCTATTATTGCGGTTTAAAACCTGATTGTACCCAGGGTATAAATGTGCGCTGATAATAATATATTGTACTAAAAGACAGACACATTCCTGTAAGCTAGTCCTAAAGTGAATTGCATTGTTAGAAATCTGATGCATATGCTCTCTTACAAGCACTTGTTGTTGTATTTTTGTATGCAGATGCAATGGCAGGGTGAGTATCAAAACATCAACATTCCATGATGTGGATTTATGTAGCGTTTTTTATTGCTTGTTTCCAGTAGAGGCAACAGTGTATTAGACATACTGTACAAATAAAGAGAAGGGACTCTCGTTGCTTCTTGAAAATTGTTTTGGCTGCTTTTTGGGGAAGTAGCTTGAGGTGATTTTGCTGACCTTTCTTTGTGGTTATTTGACACTAAACCCAACACATTGCAAGAGTCCTTGCAAAATTTATAGTCACTCTTGTTGAATCTAATAATTTAATTTTTCTGTAAAAAGAAAAAAAATTACAAGATACATAAGTTTAAGTATCTCAATTGAAATATTTTACTTTATGAAGGCTATAGTGAAAATATGCAGGATACCGTCTTACCACTGTGTCCCAATAAATAGAATTTAAAAACCTGCATAGTAATTGTAATCCCAGTCAGCATCTTGCTGATGTTCTCTCTTGCTCTAAAGAAAAACAATAATGGAGAAAAGAGAACTTTTGTCTCTAAAATTAGGGAGTCGTCAATGCAGTAATTACAGTAGTTGAAATACATTTTGGAAATTTATTTTCAGTTATAAAAGCTTCAAGCCTTTGGGCAAATTGGAGAAATATTGCATCTAGCCTGCTGTGGCAGAACCATTATCATCTGCTAAGTTAAACACAGAACGCTACAGAAATTCCTTTCCTGTTTTAGGATTTCTTTTACACAACTCAGGTCATTATTTTTCATTTTGATGAGATTATGTCACACACTTCATTGTGACATCAGCCCAGTATGGCTGAGAAAAAAAGTACATTGCAAAATTATGTAGGCATCAGTTTTCACCAAATACTTTGCTTTAGTCCTACAGTTCCTTGTGAGTTTGGGGGTTTCATGGTAGCACAGTAAATATGCAAAGTCAACAGTAACTCCTCTGTCCAAAATCTATCAATCATAAACAGGAATAACTCTTTGTGGTTTAATTCCTGTAGCAATCTAACCAGAAAAAAGTAGTTTGTATCCTCCTTAATTGCAGACTCAGCATACAAAATAAATGTCATCTTTTTAATCCTTTGCAGTCCCAGACAACCTTGTTATGAAGATCCTGGCAGAACGCCTAAACGCACTAGACTGCATGACCAATGGTTGGGTGCTTTATGGCTTCCCAAGAGACATAGAGCAGGGAGAACAGCTGCAAAAATCACATATTATTCCAAACAGGTAAGATATAGATTTAGCAATCATGACATTACATATATGAAAAATTTGTTTATGGAAGGATACAGGTCTTTATTGGCATTGTATAGGCTGTTGCATCTTATTTATTTATTCCTTCCTTAGCTAGAAAAGGGGTCTTGCTCCTGGAGAGTAGGAAATAGAGCATTGGCCTTACAAATCCTCCAGATGGCCAAACTGTGGGAGAGAGAAGAGGTTTGTTCTTCTGGTTATTTGTTTGAGTTGCCTCTAAAGGCAAACCATAAGAAATGGATTAAAGTTTGGATTATATCAGAAGGTGTATTTTATTTGCAGCAGGAGGGGGGATCTACATCTTCTTTCTTTAGCATTGGCATAATGTCATGAAAATATATTAGTATTGCGAGGAGCTCATTATGAGACTTTTGGGTTTTGTGAAATAATTAAAAACAACATGAGAATTATATTTTATTTGAGCTATAATGAAGTGTTCAGAAATGTAATATAAGAGAAATGAGCATCAAAAGAGAACTGTTATGACTGCCAGGCAAATAAAATGGAGTTACTCTTTACAGCTGGTCCAAGGGTGGTGAGGATTTCAAATGCTGGTGTACTCATCAAAGCTGAGAAGCTTCTCCATTCCCCTCCAGGGGTTCCTGGTTCAGTCCATACCACTGGCTGACACAGTGGCCACTCCAAAGGCATACTTTGGAAATTTGTAGTCTTTATGCTTCCAGGAAGCTTATTCTTATCTAAAAAGTAGTAATGGAAAAGGTATATTGCCCACAAAAGTGTTGAAGTTGGCAAAGTTACTATTCCTGTGTCTTCTGTGTGGCTGCCCTCAATCCCCCTGCCACTCCCCGTACAGGGTACAGTGAAAAGATGTAAAAGGGTAAGACTGAGTTGGAGAGAGAAAAGAGGAGAGTGAAAAGGGAGGGAGCTAGCAGTCATGCCATCAAGGTTTACGAATGAAGGTATGTGAAAACAGCAGTAGCTTTATTTATTGAAAGTAAGACAAAATACATCTTAAACAGGAATCCATTTCATGAAAAAAGGGAGAAAGAATCTTGAAACTTATGCTAGATTCTGTTAAATAACATTTCCCATGGATTATTCTTCATGTGCATTTAGAAGGTAGGTCCTGAGTCCCTAAACATGTATCAGAGTACCTGAGATCGGTGTGAATACTGAAGTTTGTGCCATGTGCTCCTTTGCAGGATTGAGACCTCATCAAGTGAGGAAGAACAACTCATTATAAAATTGTATGCGTGGAAATTTGGCACTGATACATTTGCTGAGCTTCCATTTTCTTTAAAGAGCTCTGCACATTCATATGTGAGTTAAGAATTTGGCCCCTACTATTTTATACAAGGGTTGAAGTAAGGGACAAAGACATCATGCTACCTGATTGATTTTGGAGCTGATATTTTCCATGAAACTGAAGTAGTAGGTATATAAGGGAGAAAGGGTGATTATAAACAAAAGGACATATTGCAGCATAGGATAGCAGGGCAGTAATTCAGTTTCAGTTGTGATGCTAGTTATAAAACACTATCTGCAGAGGTGGTGTTTCTGACATCAGGAGAAAAACCTGATAGAATTATAGCCTTGAAATCAATCTGGGAATAGGATGCAGAAATCTATAAATCAGACACAGAACAATCTACAAAGTCTCATTTTTAGGAGGGCTCTGTTGATGAAATTAGATTAAAATAAATTTACATATATATCAAGTTTATTATTAAAATCTAGTCACATCAGTAAACAAAATTATTTGTGAAAGAGTATGTTACTCTGTGTGTTGAACTCAAAGTAGACCTCTTTGGCTGATCAGAACACAGAGTTATTGTCTGCTTGTCAAGTCATAAATCTATTCCTTAGAGCTAATAAATGGTTAGTGTTCAAATACTATGTTTTATCTGACTCCCACCTCATAAAGCTAGTACACATAATACTAAATTATACAGCATTGAGCAGGATCAGTCTCCTGACTCCTCCATCTTATGGAAAGAAAAACAAACCTAGTAATTGATGGTAGAAAAGAAGGAAAATAAAGTTATTTGAAAACAAACAAAATGGGCTATAAAGTTTGTTAAAATGTAATAATAAAAAAACTCATACAGCATCAGCCACTGTATCCAAAGAACTGCCCTGGAACAAAAAGGAAAATAATTCATTTTCTACTGAAAAAGTAAAGTACAGGGTTTTCTTTAAATTAGAATTTGCGGTAGAGTGAAGGCTTGCTTACAGACTGGTACGGGAAAACCTGCCTGTGTCAGGCAAAACCTGTCTACCAAAGAACTGCTCTTTCTGTACTCGGAGAAGACATGTATTGCTTTCTACGTTCCTCCCTATGAAGCAGTTACTACTTAAGTGGACAGGATCCTAATCGTATTGAACTGTGGCAGCCTTTAGGGCAAATAAGAAGCTGAATCTATTAGCGGTCTCTCAGCTATCTAGTAAAAGAACACCATTAACCACTTAGTGCCTACGGTAAGTGGGAATCCAAATACAATTACAGGTTGGCATCTGAAGCTCAGAACTACTAACACAAAGGACTGAATTCAGTTCCTCATCCAAATGAGTATAAATAGGTATTTCAGCTTTTTTTTTTTGTTAATGCTTGAGCAACAATAAGAAATACATAGTATAGCCATGGATAGTTCTAATATACCGAAAACTCTGTTTAGTATCTACCAAAATATTTCTTATCCCCTTCTGCTCTCTCCCAAACTTACAGTTAAGATAAGATTCAGCAGCAACAGTGTCATCTGTTACATATCTCTTGTCATTAACTTCAGCTGGTTCTTGACCAGCTGTCTGCTGGTTCCAGGCCAGCTTAAGGCAATCAGCAGTTTAAGGATTCCCTGAGCCAGAGGGTCATCTGGACAACTGTCTAATAGCCCATTTTCCTTGACTTTATAGTCTCTTTTTCAACACTGTATTTTTGGCCTCCACCCAATCGTATGGAAAGGAGTTTCACTTTTTCACTGGATGTCGTATGAAAATACTTCACAGTGTTTTTTCCGGGATACTTTCTTCTAATGAGAAACAGTTATAAGCATTCCCTGTTCATGTCTCCTAACACTCCTGATTTTATAAGCTTCTTGCATATGCCTGTTCAGTCATCTTTTTCCCAGGCAAAGAACCTTGGTCTGTTTATCCTTTCCTTTACTAGAAGTCATTTCACTCTTCTGATCATCCTGTCTCCTTGTTCTCTACCTTCTAGCTGTTTCTTTGCTGAGATGGGACAACCAGAACTGCATTCAGTTTTGAGGGTAGTGCTGTGTACTGGATGTATATACATTAGCATAAACATTTTTTATTTTGGTCTTAGGTCCATTACTCATAATTGCTGATATTCTATTAGATGTTATTGTGATAGATTTTGGAAGAATGTCTGGTGTGTGTAGACTATGGTAACTATACAGTGTCTCTTTCATTGAAAATATACTGAAAAATCACAAAGTGTCACACATCTCAATTGAGTGTGTCCAAACTCAGCAAGGAGCCTAAAGACCCTTTAACTCAAGATCTCTATAGTTAAAATTGTAGCCAGGTTTGTGTTAGAGTTCTCCTCAAGCTGATAAAGCAAGCCTTTCCATCTGTGCCAATGGGCTCTGCTGCTAAGTGCTTCCTGGGATTCCCAGTTCCTCTGTTCCATCATTTCCTTTGTGTTTTTTTCCATCTGATCTGAATCCAGGGTCAATTGTTTTACATTTCAGTATTGATTACAGTAGTATCTACAAACAATACAAGTGGACAGACAAAGCTGGGCAGGGGAGGGATGAACTTGAAGATTGCCCTAACAATACATATATAATATATTTCAAATACCCGTTTTTCCAATATTAAAGGCTTTTCTTTCCTGGTAGAGAAAATAAACAGCACTAGCTTCTCCAGCACAAGTTTTCCAGCAGTGTTTTATTTGGTCTTCAAAACGATGTGGCTGTATCCCCAATTATCTCATCTTTTTACATAATATATTTAAAGCTTCTTTTTCATCGCACTACTAAGAACCTGTATTCAAACATGTTAGGATAATGAAGTTCCTAATTTCTAAGGTAGAATCTGTGAATGTGTTGAAAAGGGATGTCGGAAAATCTGATGAAATCAGAATGGAAAAAAAGATTTTTTAAAATTTTTTTTAACTATTTGGTCTTTACATGGGGCTTTCATATTTCTGCAGCTGATCCCAATGTGGATTAGGGATAATAAACAGCCTATTAATGGAGGCCTGAACTAGGAAATGGAGTTTGAATCAGCAGCAAAATTCAATGGCTGGCGAAGGTTAATAACTCCATTACTATCAGCTCTATTTTTTAGCCATTTGAAGAGCTAGGTGTTAGCCTTATCTTACTCCTCATTAATTGAGCTAATAGAACCCCAGTGACCCTACCATGCTGCCATTATCTGAGAGTTTACCAGACATGGACTGGAATACTTATCACTGAATATGTATTCCTCAGATTCATTTATGTCAGAAATATTTTTGTTAAAGATTGGTTGTCTTCAGGTTTCTTTGTGTCTTTTCATTTCCTTGCTGTCTTCTGTAACAGCTACATATTTGGAAATTAAATGTAAATGACTTAATTAAAATCCTATCAAGAAACAAGCTAAGTCCCAAAATAGTTGCATCAAGGAAACATAATAGTGATTGAATTATTCTGACATGAAAAAATCTTACAGGGCACTTTTAAAACTTTGGCCTAATTTAAATGATGGATATCGTGTATTTATAATAGATGTGTTTTTAATTGATGGCATACAAAAATCTTTGTTGATGAGTAACAAAGAAGAAATGTTATAATTATATCTTCTTATTTTCCCCTAATTTTCAGGGGGGAAAAAAAAAAAAACAACAGAAAAATAATATGGTAATCAAGGTACTAAATCAGTACAATAAAATTTGCCTGCACCAGGGAGAGAGAGAAACAGTAGAAAAAGTCCAAGTGACCTGTGTAGGATTTGGCTTAATTTATAAAGAAAGTAGTAAAAATAATAGGCAGACCAATTCTCTGTTTCAATCATTCTCATTTTTTTTTCTCTTCTGATTAGCAAGCAGCTCGCTCTTACCAGAGCCATTATATGGTTGCTCGTTTACTGACTGTGGACTTCACTAATGCTAATTGGTTTCCTTTTTATTATCACTTTGCATCTCAGTGCTCCCATCTCAGCTAGTCTCTTCCTTTTCAGTCACATGTTCAAAGTCAAACGGACTGACTGGTTCAGTAAAAACTAAGTGGCAGTGGGAGCTAAAGGGGCAGGACCTTCTTGAGGTCTATGGTATGCTTATGAAATAAAACACACTTTCCAAAATATGTTTCTAGATGATGAATTCTTATTTGTCTTCCCCACTCCAGTGGAGGTACTCACCTTCTTAGCTATGCTGATTATACATCAAGTACACGCATAGCCGTGCTTTGAGGGAGCAGAACACCCTGGCCAAGTGATAAAAATTGGAAGTTTTTTTCCCAAACAAAATCCATTACGGATTTTGCTTACTGGGCAAAATTAACAAATCTTCCTGTCACTGGACTGGTGAATGACTCGTTTGCTTCACTGAGTGAGTGGGATCAGTTTAATCCACAGTTGCTACCCCTGTAGCCTTTTCCAGGCTACCATAATTCAGTCATTGTGTTATCTCTTGATGCAGATGTTTTAAGACTTACCCTTCATTGGCAAGATTTTAATTAAGTCATTTACCTTTGTTTCCTGATCTGCCTCTATTGCAAGAGGCATTGCTGAGCACTCCATAATGGGCAAAATATATCAGGGAAGCTCCCATTACCTTTTGTGTAACAGCTGTGCATAAAAAGGTATACATTGCTCTGGCATGAAGGCTCTATTAAGCAGTCATGCCCATGGGCTACTTAATAGTGACAACTAATTCTCCACATGTAGTGCAAAAAGCCATGCACACACAGTCTTTTGCCCTACACAAAACTGATAGAAGCAGTTCCTTACACAGATTTCTGGCCATTGGTGGGGAATCTTATTCTCTATTCTCCCTCTCTTCCTTGGTAGATTGTACTCTCTCTTCCCTCATAACATAACACTAATCTGAATAGAAACTACTGCTATTAAATAATCCAATAGATGGAACATTGGATGATTACAATAAAAAGATGCCACTTCTGCTGCATATTCTGCCTGACCTATATTGGTACCATAAGAGCCTTTCTATCCTGGGGAAAGACATTAATATGCATCTTGAGCCAACAATAGCAAAACATCAAATGCAGTTTTTAAATCCTTCTATGGGCTTTCTGTAGGATGCTGCGTTTGCTGTCACAACCTTATTCTGCTCCAACAAGAATAGGACATATATTTGGCTTCAGTTGTGGGAGGCAGGTATTATTTTTAGAAGTTACCTCATACAAGCTCTTTTTTATGGCTGGAGTTTGGTGAAATCCTGGCTACAGCAATTAAGGAGATCTCTGATCTCAGCAAGCTTCCTAAGTCTCCATGAAGAGAAAGAGGAAAAGCTTTTGCTTTTAAGTCAAAATTTTTATTTTTATCTTTTAAGGACCCAAAACCACATGCACAATCCTTCCATTCTTTTTGCTGCTAAAAGGAGGGATATTTTTCTGCAGTAGCTATCTCTCACAAATAAGGAGACATTAGGAAACCTGAAGACTTTCTATCCTGATTGCCCTTACGTTGAAACCGTTTTTCTCAGAAGATGCCACCGCTATCAAGGTTGCCTTTCTGAACTCAGTACCTAACTGGAGAGAGGGAGAGAAAACTCTGTAAAAGCAGTAGAGTCTGGGCTCCTTTTCATGTCTTTGGCAATGGTAGCAAGTTTTAGACAAGTCAAACCAAACCAGCAATGTCTCTGCTTTCTCCAAATGGGAACAGATACAGTAAAACTGTGAAAGCCCTGGGCTTAATGTTAATGCTTTCAGTGCTTCTTCACAAAGTGCCATGAAGTATCCATGCTTTCAGAGCAGAGCTCCTAGCTCCTCCTTTGGCTGCCAAAATTAGGTGCCTGTGTAGCAGCAGCAATTTCCACAAGGTGACTTTGAGGAGGTGACATTGGGTTGTATTTGAATCTTGGAGCCAAAGAACTTTGAATGATGTCAAATTCAACATTACAGGAAGCTTTCTGTTTGAATACTCGACTCTGCAGTTTGGAAGGAGCTAGCTAAATCAGGCAACATTTCAGAAAGAGTCAAGATCCAAGAGGGCCTGATTTGGTTGGCTACACAAGAGTCCTGTGCCCTTACAGGGCAAAGGACTGGCTTGCATCCCTACAGACAAAAACCATTTACTATGGGGTATTATTACTTGAGATTGTCTCTAGTTCCTAGGAGAAACTGAAGATTTTTACTGAACCTAGTAGCCAAGTTCTCACGTTTGCATTTAAACCTTTCCCAGTATTACTCAGGAAGCTGAGATGAGGGGGTGTCTTGTGGTCAGTGCTGGGAACTTGCTCATTTCCATCTTGTCAGGGGAAAATACCTTGTTCTGAGAGGAGATCTGAGAACTGCCTGAAAGAAGAACCAGTCTTTTAAAATCCTAATTCACAATGACAACTTCATGGTACTAATCTCTGCAAATCAACAGAAGTTGTTCAGGGCATTCACCTAAGATACAACTTTGTTTAAGGAATGAGATGAAACGGTTATGGAAATCAAAGTGTTATCATTTAAATAGTATTCAAGTCATCTAACCTGTGCTTTTCCCCTCTGCACTCTCTTTGCTTAGGTTTTTATTCACACATTTTTGTCACCAAAGAGCAACTCTGAGAGCTCACTGAACTCACAGACCTGGGTTCCCTCGGGTCTCCCAGTTTGCTCTCCATTCATCTTGCTCTCCATGACTGACTCTCTGTGTTGGGATCCAGCAGTATTCAAGGTGCTGTTTGAGTGCTGTAGCATTGAACCTGAGGGGCCATCCTGCAGCTCTTCTCTGAGGCTGTTTGGTTAGAGTCATTTTTAACTAACGATTTTGCTAAGACTGGTATGTAGGAAAAGATGTAGCTGCATGCAGTCATGCACCATCAGTGTGTTTTGTGGAATGTAGCACTGATCTCAGCAGGGTAAAATATGATGTGCTTTGTCAATTCTGAATATTTCTTCATGGACTAAAGCAGTCATTTTGAAAATTTTACTTTAATTTCCTCAGTAGTTCACACACAAATAAGAACGATGTACATGGGAGTCTGATTTTGTAGGATTTAGGAGCTTTTTGTAAGGAAGATACGGGTTTCAAGATCTGACTGGAACCAGAAAAACTTTTGAAAAATAACTGAGGGAGGAAAACTTTTAATATAATGGTGTGGCAGCATTTTAATTTGCATTGGGTAAGAGAACACATATAGATAAAACTGATGAGAGTTTTGCATGTGTGAGAACTGTGGATGAAGACATAGTGTCTGAGAAAGCACGATAGGAAAAGGAGGGCTGACCAGTGTTGTCAAGCATCTCACGTTGTTTTGACCTCTTACCATTTACTTCAGCAGTGTGGTAGCAAAAGTTGGCTGAATATTATTCTGAGTAAATGCAGAAAGGTCACCCTTACATCTCTACAGGTTAAAACTGAGTTTATGAAAGTCTGTTACTGCATTTGCTGTCTGATATTGAGAGCACAGGGGCAGTACTTTTAGAGGAACTACATTACAAATATACATTACTTTTGAACTCCATGATTACTAGAATTCAGGAATTCTGGAGTAAAAACTTAGGACAAGATTGTGCCAGCTGTGCTCTGATTTAGTAGTCTCTTTGGATCTGAGACTAATCCCAGAGTAAGCCAGTACTCAGAGCTAGTGTGGCTGGCAAAATTGGCCCATACTGAAAACCACAGGCAGAACAGGCATTACACTGCTTTTGCTTAGATTCTCCAAGCTGAAGATCTGGGAGGACAAGTGCATCAGTCTGTAGCAAATATAATTCGGCTTGGGTGATTAAAACTGTCAAGTAATATTGCATATTGAATGGAGACTAGTTTGTCATTACCATGAGGATTAGAAAGTGTAATCTTCATTAAAACATCAGTGGATTTACTGCTGTTTGCCTTGGAACAAGATATTTGCTCAGAATTTTCTAGTAAGTAAATTTAGCAAGTGCAGAGCAATTTAAGAGAGCAGAGCTGAATACTGTCATAGCTTATTCTGCAGGAAAGATGTAGGAATGATGCCTTATGTCTGACAGATGCACTGGATCTAATGCTATTGGCCTGGATCACCTGCAGTCACATAAATGTATTAATCACCATCACCTAAATTGGCTTCCTTTGGCTCAGGTCTAAGTGGTGACTCCGTGTTTTTGTGCTGTGTAAGGATCATATGTTCTGTCCCTAAATATATTATGTTTACAAAATTCTGTATTACAGAACTCTGTCCTTTGTAAGGCTTGAAATACATTGAGTAAGGCTTTTATCCATCCCACAGAGGCTTTTAAATGTTATCCTTTTCTAACATGTGCTGTATTTCTGAGCTCAGTAAGACCACTATCATGCTTTGCACATGATAAAAAAAATGTAGTTAATATTTTTCTAAAAATTGTAGTCTAATATTGTTCTGATATGAATACTGATTAATATCCCACTGATATGCAGTGAGTGAACGATCTGGAGGACAGTCTGTTCTTTTGATAGAACTGACCAAAGATCAAGGTACAGCAGGTTAAAAAATAATTGGTTTATTTAACCTTCTAGTAAATGCTGCTATTTTTGTGAACATAATTTAAGCTGATTTTCAGGCCAAGTATATAGGAAGAGTTCCTCCTCACATACTCGCAGTGAAATCAAAGGATTTGTGTTGGCCATGAACGTGCCCCAAAGTTAAAGAAAACAGAAACAAAATAAAGAAATCATGTGGTTTCTCAAGCCTTTGTGTCCTGTGGGCTCTTCAGATTGACATATACTTTTTCTTAGTAGTGTTTGCATTTAAAAGCACAGTTTCCTCACAGAATTCTGTCTCCAGTTGTACATTTCTAACCTCCATGGATGAGACTGCATAGAATTAACTGGTATAGGAGTAAGCCCTTAGCTTTCATTCCACCATCCAAAATATAATCTCAGCTTGAAAACTTGCAGCATTTTTTTTGTTAAAAATGTTACTGCCGATCCATTATACTGAATCCAGGTTTTTATTAACTTTCCATGAATAAATTGCTGAAATGCATTTTGCTTAAAGAATTCCTTGTATTCCAATTCTGTAATTCTTACTCACAGCAAGTAGCTGTTACTCAGAAAAATCATACAATAAAACACAGCAAAACAAATGATGGCAGAAGAGAAGCTTGGACATAATGACAAGGGAGATCTAGGACCAGGTTCAATTCTTAAGGTCTCTTCTATGGCTGTATAGTCTATGGCTGAACCTAGGAAGTTTGATCAGTACAGCTTCCAAATTGTCCTGTCTGCAAAAACTTGAAAGTAGTTTCCTCTGATTTATTAAGCATCATGTTGTTTTACTGCTAAGTGTAGGAGAGGTCCATATTCAGGCTGAATATTTGTTTTTAGTTCCTGCCTTGTAGAGAATTTGTCCGGTGGTTCCTAAGTTTCTCATCATGCTGTCTTCCTTCCCCCCACCCCTACCTGACCCTGCTATAGATCTCAACTGTTGTTTTACCTTGTTGATGTTTTGTCTATATTTGCTTTAACCAGATGCCCCTCTTTGCATGCAGCACTGGGACTCATCCCCTCTCTCCTATCAACAATAATTAGCCTTGTAAGACTAATGGAAGAAATCGTGTCTAATTACCCTGTTGAAGGCCCAATTATGTTATTAACATTTGTGGGCTATAAGCTAATGATGAGGAGAGCCTCTCATTTGCATAGCATTAAGTTAATTGAGCTGGAAGCTATGGGGTGGATAGCAGTGATGATAGCAGGATTCTGTTACAGAATGGATAATGATGACCGGAGCAGGACGATTCACCTGTCAGGTTTATTAATTAACGGCTATCTGATTACCTAAAAGAATTGGCAAGTGGCAGTCCTTCTGAAAGAAGCTGCAGTATTTTTTTAATGAAAGATGCTGTATCACTGCTGATATTCTGGGGTGATATATGGTAATGGCAGTGTAAGCTCTTTACTGGAAGCCTACATAACAAACCTGTTCCGGGTTACTTCCTGCCCTTGCAAAAATGTGCTGTGAAGGTCTGATATTTCTGAATATACCTAATTCTTACATGGTGCACGAAGTAGGGCTGTGCCAGTGAATTTGTGTGATTGTATGAACAGTATATTTTGAAAATCCTTAATTGATATGTAATCTGGAAGTTTTGCCCAGGATTTGATTTTGTAAAAGGTTTTTTTTTCATTATGGTGTTAGGCAGGATTCTATGTTGTATTAGGGAGAAAATAACTATAAACATTCAGCTTTTCACATTTTCCTGGTATGTACAAACTGCGACTGAAGGTGAGTGCCCTTACCTTCAATTTATTTCTAGGTACAAACAGTTATGCAAAGTTGTTGGGCCTTTTAAGGAACAGGAATCTTTTTTATTTAAAACAGTTCTAAGAATAAAAATCCATCTTTTTCTTTTTGATTAGATGTCAGGTTCTGTCTGGTTAATTCCAAACACATTCACAACAGATTCAGACAGAGTCTTGTTTGAACTGTAGTATCTTTTAGATGAAAAAAATCACTCTGTTTAAAATTTGCCTGTGCAATCAGTCCAAGGCTGAGTAACATGCTATGCAGTTACTCGTTGTTAGAAACCCACGTCTCAGTTCTGAATGTATCTGAATGTCAAATATAGCTTCCAGTCAGCAGATCTTTTTAGATTTTTTCAGCTACATTGAAGAGCCCATTATTAAATCGTGTGAACTCCAGAACTTACCTAGTGACTAAGATACCCAGTTCATTCTAAACAACCTTTGACCAGACTTGTTCCAGGAAAAAAGAGAACACTACAAATTTTAACCTTTCAGAGAATGACTTTTTATCCATTTAGGTGGCCTGATGATTGGTGTTTCAATAGTAATAGATCTGTGATGATTAGAGACCTATAGATAAAATACAATCACCATTATTTTGCTGTTGGAGAACTTACATGCACAAAGTCTCCCTGCATTCTGCGACGGGCATTTGTTGGGTATAAAGGAGCTGGGAACATTGCCTTCACCTGATGTGGTAAAGAGGCCAAAATTTTAGTTTACTAGATACATACAGACATTCACAAATCACCACAGGCAGTTTTGGTCAAAAGGAGAAGAGAAGGAAAATGGAAAATCAAAGATGAAGGAAGTAATCTGGGAGAATAGCTCCTGGAGCCAGCTAACAGTCTGAGCTGCTTACTGGTAATGACTTGCAGCTGCCAGCAAGAATAGAGAGTCCAATCAGTTACCACTGATTGAGGGCAACTTACTCTGTGTAGCTGTGGACACCTGTGTGGTGTGTGCAAGTGAGGGAGAAGCATTTGTGGAACGTTTACAAGGAGCATCTTCCATCTCCTTCCAGCACGTGATGGTACAGAGCCTACTGTCCGTAGTTGTGTAGAAATTACCTACAATGGTTGTTCAGGAAACCTAACACAATGAATAAGTGCCTTTGCTGGAATTTAAACCCTACATCCTCCTGGTCCTCATTAGCTTTCTGTAATCACTAACTCACACAGTCAGTGTTGGGTAGAAATATCTTTATTGTATAAATTAGTTTTTCTGTAAGGTGTTCTGTAGTTTGCCACAGTGCCTTGCCGTATAAAATAGACAAACACAGCATCAAGCCAAGATCTGATAGATCAGGAATTATGTATTTAATTCAGAGTTCTGTATAGAGTGCTCATAAAAGCTTGATCATGATAGAGGGGCCAATAAACATTTGGGAACATAAATATTTCTGTAGGAAATGGCTTTGTGAAACATTTAGTTGTTGAGTAATAAGAAAAACAGAGAAAATCAGAAGAGTAGAAATCTCTAGGTACTAATCTGATGGGTTATATATGTTGCAATGATAATAATGTTGAGAGAGAATTTTTATGGGACCAATAGCAACAAATAGATTGAGTCTTGCACTTTTTACTAATGTCTTCATCTTCTTGTGCTTGCCCTGCTTCCTATCTCTGCTGCTCCAAAATTCATCAGCTTAAACCTAGAAAAGCAGTGGATGAGACCTAGGGGTGCTGAGCTACTCCTCTGTTTGGACACGAGGGTGTAAGTCCTCTGAATTTGCATCAGCTGAGTGTTTTGAGCAGGCGGGGCAAAGCCTTGGAGTCTCAGGCCATGATCTGTTCACTAGAGGAATGGATCAAAATCTACAGAAGGTCAGGCAGAGTTTGTTGTCAGGGATGGACTGCAAAGGAAAATACAACTATGTGAGGATTTTGAGGGGAATGATGCGTGCTCTCTCTGTCTTTTGTTTTTCTGGAACATCCATTACTTGAGTATTTAGGCATCAGTCCAGACAGACAGCACAAGGAAATATATTTTAGAAAATCAAAAGGTATTTTAAATGGCCAAATTGTAGAACAAAACATTCTGGCAACACAGCTGGTGCTCTTGTCAGTCTGTAGGCTAAAAAATAGGAAGAGAACCTGTAAGAAAAATAAAAACCACTTAGGAATAGTTAATCAGGTTAGAAGAGATGTTTTGGCTGCAAGGATTTTGAGGGCTGTGGAGAAAAATAGAATAAGATTAGAAAATGTTTGTCCATCCTGTATGACAGATGTGGGAGAAGATGTAATCATTTGTTACTTCTCTTTTTTTCCTCTGAAAACAGCAGCAGCAATGAGCTGGCAGGCACAGTGAAATGCAGTTAGCAAAAGTAATGGGAGTTGAAAGTTTGACCTTTTGTGATGGAAATTTGATATGAAAAAAGGGTCTTTTGATAATTTCTCTATCCAATCAGATATGGGAGATGTCTTGATCCTGTTTCTTCATTTGCATGCTGACTGATCTCATTTGAAAACCCAATCATTCAGAAATATTGGGACGTCAACAGAAATGTTACAAGCAAGGAGCTGTTTTATCTGAAAGGTCTGCAGGATGTCATCTCTTGTTTTTCACTCCAGTGGCCTGATCTCTTCTTCATGATTCCGTGTTTTTATTGGCAGGATAAGTTGAACATATTGAAATGCAAATAGCCCTTTCCACATTGAACCAAAATATAGGAGGTTTTTTTGGTGTGATTGATTGTATCCAGAGCACTTCAAAAGCAACAAAGAAAATATTTGCTGCAGTGCCTCTGATTTCTTGACATTGCCAAGTTCTGATGTTTCCTGTTAGCAATCATTGGCAGAAAGTGATTCCTGGGCCTGCGTCTCACCTCTGCTTTTTCCCCATGTAAGGCCCGCGTTGATGCAGCTCACTGTTTCTGGGACCAGTACGTGAGGTCATTTAGTTTGCCTACACACACACACACACACTCTTTGTTATCCCAGGTGCTGAGTGTCATAAATGTATTTAACGGATTTTACCAAATTGCAGATGTGTATAATCAACAATGGTATAATTCAAAGCCTACGAAGATCACATATTGGCTTTCAACTGAGTGTATAACTGTCCAGATGATTATCTCTGGCTAGTCAGATTTCAGATCCTAGGCACTGCCCACTTAGGTGAGTTTAAGATCAGCTTTATCTCCCAGACAATTTAACCTTTCTATTTTCTAGAACAGGCAATCCAATTTCCATTTTACTCAACCACACAGTGGGTTAATGGCAAGTTTTCCTGCTGTGTTACTGATGTCATTATGCCTTATTTTGGAGACTGCCTATTAAACTAATGTCTTAAGCCAAAGTTTTGCATTATTTAACCCAGAAGCTAGGGACAAACTAACAATGTATAGTAGTTCTGAATAAAGGAAATTATTTAAAATAATTCTTTTTCTGGCATACTACCTTTTTAACATCAGGGTCAAGCTATATGAGAAATCTTTTTTCTTTAGTATCTCAAGATTTTTTTTCCCACCTGTTTCTCCACCTGGACAACCCCTAGCCTGCTAATCTGACTGCTGTCCTGGGAAATGGGACATTCAGCTCCTTCTCTCTGGGGCTTCTTAGGGTTACTCTGCTTTTTAGAAAAAAGTAAGTATTAATTGAATGTAAGTCTCTTGCCTCCCTGGTGAACACCTGCATTGGACTACAAAGGTATTCTGCTTTTCTGGTTTGATGTAATTCTTTATACAAAACAGAACAATTCCAACAGGAGGGCAGAGGTGGATTTTCTTAGTTTAGTGTTGTGGCACTTGGCTGGGAGATGGTTCATAACTGGAATGTCAAAGTGAAGTTGGCACGTTTTGAAGAGTTATCCTGAGCCATCAGCTGTTGGCTGCCCCTACCTAACAAAACCTTTCTGAAAACTAGTGTGGTTTTGCGCAGAGTTTTGCTTCTGGCAGACCAGCACACCCTCTTGTTTCTCTGGAGTGGGCAGATTTGGAGAGGGGATTTCATGCTCTGGGCTGTAGGGTGGAGCACGTGAGGAGGAGAGGCACATACCAGGGCATCAGTGAGGGCACGCTGCAGGGACTGCTTTCCAAAGCCAAATCCTGGAGAGAACGGGTGCAAGGAAAGGGATGAACCAGATTATAAGCTTTACATAATAGGATATCTTGAAAGTCATTTGGATGGTGTTTGTACAACACTTGGAAATGTAAAGCTCTAAATTAGACAGGAGGTCAAGATTTACCACAGTGTTCCTCAGGTGGGTGACAATATACCTCATTAGGGACCCATAAAAGTTCACAGTCTTCATCACTGAGCTACAGAAATAGCATATTTACCCAGCTTGTTCTTTATTCAATAGATTTCAAGGTCTAACCACAAGTTAGTGCATGTGTTTGTGATGTTTATCTGATAGTACCTAATTTCTTCAGCAATACATGTACTTCTGTATATGGGTTGGGATTTCGTTGCTAGAAGAACATGCCTGGTTTTGACTGAGGACAGGAGTAACTTGACTGATAGACCTCTTCAAATCAAGAGAATCCATTTCATCAGATCCTAAGGCCTGTCAGCTGCGGGGGGAGTGCTTCGTAAAACAGCAGAAATGGTAAATTCCCCCATTCCTTGTGTAATAAACTGAAGTTGTTGGTATGACTAGCTAGCGCGACTCAGCAGCTCTCTGAATTAGACATTGAGCATTCTCCCAGATGGGAAATCAACCTCAACCTCCTTCATCTCTCATGTGTTTTAGAATATCGAACGGTGTAAGTTAAAACACAATGTATTATTCTTGATAACCACAGCAATCTAGCTCCTCCCTGCTGGATTTTTTTACATATACTTCTCTCTCCACCTTCTTCTTTTGCTCCTCAGTATTAAAAAAAAAATGCAGCTTAGTGTACCAATATTTTCTCTGCGGTGAAGTCAGCATAGAATATTAGTGTCCAAAAAGTTGTAAAACAAAAGACTATCATATGTTGCACCTTTTAATCATGTAATTGCTGAGTGACATTTAACTCTGAGGCTTTAAGTTACTCCTTTGTCAGCCAGCCTTCTCCTTCTGCCCCTCTCCTTCCTCCCTCCTCCTGAAGCAACCTGCTTTTGCAGAGTAGTGCTTTAACTACACTGAAGTTTGGCTGGGCTTCTACATATTACAGCAGCAACACGAAAGCAAACAATCGAAGTATTTGAGAACAATGAAATATGTATGGCTATCTGTGACGGCCCTATAAAGCAGAGCAATTAGCCGCGTAATCCGAGAAAGCCAAAGCGACCGGCAGCCCACGGTTCCCTATTAGTTAAATGCTTTTTGTACGTCCTCATCCCATCAAATCAACTAACACTTCCTTTAATTGGTTCATGAATTATACAGCTTGGCTGCATTATAATTTAATCACCAGTAAACATTCCTGGGGCCTGCTGTAAAGTGTATAGCGCTCATTAATTCCTTAATTTCAGCAGATGGAAGGGGAGATCGGATGAACGGTGGCAGTACAGAGCGCCTTGGGCAATGGAAGAAGGAAAAAAAGGTGGGGGGCCGTTTAGGTTTTTTAAGGGCTGTCAGAAACTCAATCTGTGAGCTGTCAGCAGCTTGGACCTGTTTCCCCCCGCCTCCCCCTGCCTTCACCCCACCTACTGCTGCAAGTGACTGACGGATTCATATGGAGGCTTGTCAACCCGTCTTTAAACATCAAGCCAGCGGGTAAACCAAGCCCAATGTAAATTAATTCTTGTCTTACGGGCCCCCCTTTCTCTGTCCCCATGAATATTTCATGGCGGGCAGCATAAATATTAATTCTAATAGCTCTGCACAGTGGTTATTATTTCTGTTTTATGACAAATATTCATAAAATATTCAGGACCCTTTTTTAGAACATTTACACACTTGATTGTGAAATTTTCCAGCTTCCTGGGGACACAGTAAACATATTGGGGTTCTCTTGATGGACTTTTTTCTCTCTTAATTAATACTACGCCACATTAATATTTAATCAGGTTTAGTTTTCTTTTCCCCAGAAGTGAACCCTATTACATTTGAGGATTTATTTGACAGTATTTAAACAGGGAATTTTTATTCCCTATTATGAAATTGGTTTCCTTTGACACATATATAAAATGACACATTATAATCCATTCTTTTATTCCCTCCCCTTGCCCCCAAATCATACACTTTTTTGGTGTCAGTTCTTTTATTTATTTTATTATATATACCAAATACCCTACCAACAACAAAAGTTAGTCTTTAAATGATGGGATGGGGGGAGTTTAATGTAGCATTTTATAGGAACACTTAAGATTAAACATCATTTACTATAAATTTGATTCCATTTATTTAATAAGGAAGAAAAGTATAGGTTTCCTGATTAGGAGCTGGAGGTAGTAGAGAAAAGCTGCAGACAGCTTAGCAGGTAGCAAAGGCATCAGTTATGAGTTTGCTGGTGCTTAACCCTGGAGTTCTTGCTCCACTCAAGATTTGCTTTGCAGAATCTAATTATTGCAGGGGACGGTTGCAAGCATCTAAGGAAACATGACTGTGTTTGGGGAAGTGGGTTCAGGTTCCTGACCTCGGGCCTCTGGGGCTGCAGAGGCTTTTGATTATCTGAGATTGAGTTTGATTAACCTTGAGGATAGTGGAAATCGTGCCAGCCATATTACTCTAAAGCAGTGCTGGCTGCCATCTTATTCTGTAATTCATAAAGCACCGCTGGAATGAACTCCAGGGGGAATGCAAAGATGCTAGAATAACAGCTGAGAGTAAGAAGGAGGCAAAGAATAAAAATGAGGGGAGAAATGTAAAGCAGTTTTGAATGGAGGTACTAATGCATCCAAACCACTTATCACATATGGAAGGAGTTAATATTGCCTTCTCAAAAGAAGCTTTAAAAATGCATTGAAGGCCCTAGTATGAAAACATTTGCTCTGTATATGTGTGCTGTTCGCTGTGCTTATGTAACGTTTACACAGCTGGTAGCTCTTCAGACCAGTGTCGCGTGGAATGGCTCTCACTGCCAAAAGGCCTGGGGTTCTTCGCTGGTGTAAATCTGCGTGACGCCAGTGGAGCTACTTTGCTTTATCCCAGCTCGAGATCCAGCCCATTGTTCTGTAAAACAGACAGACAGTGCTACCCAGCAGGACTGCGCCTCTTCCCCCTGCGTAAGCTGGTGTGGCACCTGCTGAGGTGCTGCTGAGATACCAGGCTGGTGGGGTTGGATGCGGGAGGGACCCTGCCACCTCAGCTGTCTGGGCTGTTGGAGGCTGAGCACATCTAACTGGTGGGTGGAAAACATCTAACAGAGTCATTACTCTGCACTGCTAGTGAAGAGAAGGAACATCTGCAGCTACGAAGGATGTTGTTCATCTCGCTCCCCTGGCCAGAAGCCATGTCCTGGGAATAATGCCCCACTTAGCTGCCTTTTGTAGTTATTCAACAGAAATGCATCCATTTGAAAAGAAAAATCCAGTGTCTGGAAATAGCTTGTCATCACATGAATCATTATAGGAGCTCAATGAGCAAAACACTTGTGCCGATTAACCTGTGTTTTAGTGTTTATGCAATGTATTTTTCCTTATGGTCAAAACCTAGAGGGTGAAATTACTTCCCAAAATAGAATCAAGCATCTTTCATCAGAAGATAAGCCAGAATTTGAAAGACATCGGTGAATAAAACCTCCCAATAGCTCCTTCCATAAATAAGAGATAATCATAATCATTTCATCCATTGCAGAGACATGCAGAAGCGGTATTTAGGGTAGAAAATGAACTAAGATCCATGTCCAGTCAGTAGCGCAGCCTCAGAAGATCATTCGTAGTCTGGTTACCCATGGGCAAAATACCTGGTTTATAGCTGCATTGAGAGAAACCTGAGTAAGACTGGGGAAAAGGTAGATGAGATCTATGTAACCAGTTTAATTTTTAAGAGGGGATTTGGGGATTTGGGGATGCAGAATGTAATTATGGAAATATAATGTGCTCAGGATCCTGTGGCTGGGCCCCTAGTTCTTGAGAAGAGGCTTAGCCAAGGTTTCAGGTTCAAGGTGTCTTTATACTACAGGAAAGGGAGCATTCTTTAGGGCAACTGATCGATCCAAGTCAGGTATCTCTGACTAGAAAGTCAATAAAGACAAGATGACCTGGGTTTTAGCTGGGATTAGTCACTGGGATTCAAATCTGAACGTCCTTGTACCTGTCAGCTTGAACCACTAACTTGATTTGCCATGTTACTGTGATAATTCAATGGTGCTACCCAAGAAAAAGACCTTTTTGCAATGCAGATTTTTCTTGTATTTTGGCCAAGCCTGCTGTCCCACCCCTGTCTGGCTTGTGATCCCTGTATGATCCAGAAGTTTGTACAGTTTTATGCATTTTGGAAACTTTTAAAACAAAAAACACGGTCAATTTTAACAATGGGTCTTACAGTTGAGCCAAATTCAGGACAGTTGCCGGAGATGGTACTTGTCTCTCTGCCAGTTCAGTCCATAATGCCCCCCAAGGCTTTTCCATCCTTTTGCGAGAACTGTGTTGTCTCCTCCGCCTGCTTTGGCTCTGTTGTATGAGCCAAAGGGAGGAGCTTGCATTTGTGCCAATGATCACATAAGGATTTTACCTGTGGTAGCCTTTTAGAGAGCTACTGCATCCATACACTTCAACAGCCTCATCTCTTTTTCAGCTTTACATCTCAATTACAAAAATTGTAGCCATTGCATTGCCAGAACTAAGTCCTCCAGGAGAGTTATTTTCCACGGGGAATTGTGCCATAGCATCAGATAACATCGTATTGATATCTCCATATTGAGTAAGATGTTCTGTGCCTTATGAAAGGCTCTATTTTCTAGCCTTGAATTTGACATTTTCTATTTGTCTGCCTGGAAAAGAGGGTAACTGTGTCCCTTCCTCTCCTTTCTCTTTCTTCTCTCCTTCCTCTTCTTCCTCGCTCTTTCTATTGCTTTCTCTCTCTTTCACGTTCTCTTTTGCTCTGATTTAGCTGGGGTTCTGTCAACGTTCTGCCGGCAAAGTTTGCTGTAACTTTGAGATCACACAGGCATCTGATCTTCACATTCTTTTTTTTTTAAAGCAGACTGATGTGGTACGTTGTAAACTGCCAGGAGCACTTGCTAATTTAGTAGTTAATGACAGTCACAGAGAGTGTTTTTCTTGCCCCTGGAGAGGTTTTAGACACAGCTGGGGTAGATTTGCCACTATCAATTATGCACAATTTTAAACAAGAATTGGCCAGCAGGGGCCTGGTTTTTTTGCAGAGTGCAGAGCGTGAAGAATGGGAATATGGCAGCTGGTACCTGCCTACAAGGGAGAAGATATATAGGAGTCAAGAAAATAAGGGAAAGATTAATAGCTTACTATTTTTAAAGTTGTAGTTTCAACTCAAAAGTTTAAATGCTACATTAAAAGTGGCGCAGTGTTGTTTGGTGGTGTATTTTTTTTTCATTCAAGCATCCTAACTTTATTGCAGGGGTTGATCTGGCCCTGGTATAGTCACAAGCAAGTCAGTAATCTCTGTTTTTAAAAGCCAGCTAGGGAGTCAGGATTCTGTCTCAGATATCACGTTGCAATACTTTTCATCCTTAAATAAAAACAAGATATGAATTCAATTAGATTTAATGGTATAGGTCAGATTTCACAGACAATAATTTTGCAAAAAGGGCTTGGCTTTGGGCTCCCCTCCACCAATGTCAATCCAGAGCACCTCCAGGTAATGGGAAATGCCAAGGATGAGAATGTGACCTAAGTAAATAGCTCAGATCTAGAACAGTCAACACCTAGATCCATCTAGGTCAGCCTCATAAAACAGCTATGTTTAAATTACAGGACCAAAACCAGTGGAAGGCCGCGGCTTACAGGCAGAGCTTTAGTTCTCTTGAGATGTGAAGGCAGCTGGCAAGACAGTGGAACCATCCTGGAAGGTGACTGTCAGTATGCAGGAGGAGTGTGCTTTAATCTCTAGCTCAATGATATCAGAATTCAGGCACACAGCACTTGCTAGTCTCATGGCAACACTCATAATTTTTCCATTATAGGTGCTCTGAGTCAGTGACATTATATCCATAAAACAGGGAAACCACCACCAAAAAAATTCTCCTGAGGACAATTCTGAGCACTGTCAATTGTTAATAACTTGGATTAACTAGGTTGGTTGCCATCTGGAACAAATGTAGTTCAGGATTAGATGAATGCTGTAGTGTAGGTCAAAAAACCTTTCTTCACTTATTGTATGGTTGTGACACATTTTTTCCAAAAATGTTGTCTCACGATCAGGTGTGAAATAAAACCTCTACCACCCATACTTTCACCTTCTCCTCTCTCCGTTTCCGAAGGAAAGCCATCAGGGTGTCCTGGTGACTTCTAGGATCTTAGACGACGCTGTCTGAATAGTCAGAAGCCAGAAGCGATTGCAATACCCTTTTGGAATGCCAGATGGCTGGTAGGAAAATAGTGTTATATTCCAGCTGTTAGAGGCCTTATATATTTCATTGTCATCCAAAGGCGACTAGTTCTCATTTGACTAGGTACACAGTGAAGGTGTCATCAACATTATTAATTTGTTGGAATTTAATCTCTCTAATGTATCTGAAAGCTGTAATAGATTAGATAAGTGATGTCAAGTACAGTGAGGAAAAGGCAGGATTCTGACACAAGATTTTTTTTTTCCTTTTAACATTTGTGTTCACAGTTTTGTTATGTGTGAAAGCTAGCTGACAGGACTGGACCTTCTCTCACATCCCTCTCCTGGGAGAGAGAACAAAAGAGAGAGGACAGAGCTTTGCTTAAGAATCACTTGGGTTCAGTCCTGCACCTAGCAGCAATGTTGCCACTCAGTGGTAGTTAGGGGGACGTTTGTCCTCAGAGACCTTGGCTTAGAGGCTCTACCGAGTTATACCCCACAGAGCACCAATTTGTAACTGGATGCCAATGATTTTTGGTTGCACTAGGTAGGTGCTGAGCCCGTGATGCAGGAGTGAGGATTCTTGGTGCATCTCTGCCCAGCCCTCCCCAATGCGCACCTCGCGTTGCTGCTGATTGACATTATTCACCTGTTGCGGAGCTGAACTAACAGCTTGCCAACTCTGAAAGAGAAGCTGCGCTAGATGCTCATCTAGCAGTATAATGTAGTAGACTTTGATATGAGGCTGTGTTTCCTCGCCTCCCTGTCTACCAATTCTGATGACATCTGTTTCATATTTCCCCTTGATAGAAGTTTTGTGACACATTACAACATACAAAGCCTGACTGATTCCTAAAGCAAGCTTTACAGAGGATTCGTTTATGTGAAAAAAATTACGCTTGGAATGTGAAAGGGGCCAAGCTCTGCTTGGAGATGAATCCAGTACTTGCAGGGAGTTGTTCCAGTTACTGCTCTAAATGCTGGATCAAGGTCCTGGTTGCAGCCCTCTATCTTACGAGGATTTCCAAGAGAAATCCAACAAACATGTTACCTGGACAGTTGGAGGGGTCAAGTTTGTTATACGATCAGAGTCATAGTAACCTGAGAGAGGGACACAGGTGAAACGTTGCTCAGAAATACCTTGAGGAGCTGAAGGAGATGTATCATATACCCAAAGCTAACACTTCACAGAGAGTGCATACATGTAAATAGGTTTTACTCATGTGAGTAAGCCTCCCAGAGCTGCATAATAGACTGTGTGGTATGTGTCTCCTTCAAAATGATAATAAAGCTTTCTGATTGGAAGTATTTTAAGCCTTGATGGTAGTTCTGTCAGTGTTTTTCCTCTTCATCTTTTTTTCCTGCTTCTGAAAGATTTTAAACTGACAGCCCTGGGGAGTGATGTTTTCTTTTATCTATAGGAGATGTACGGTATGGCAGGGTAAGGCATCCCACCTTCCACTGGAAGGACCATTGGATTAGGAGTTTGTGCTGTTGTATAGTATATTCTGTGTGTGCTGTTATACAAGGCATGTGGGGAAAAAAATCCGTATTAGCAGGGATGTCTATACTCTCCCACATCTTCCCCCTGCACTCTTCTTTAATGGTGACACCAGACTGGATAATAAGAAGCATCTTGTATAAAAAAGAAGGGAATCTCAGACAAGGCTTTCAAAGTTCATTTTGTTGGCAGCTTTTTAAGTGGAGTTTTTTAGGCTCTTCTGTTTCAAATACCATAATACTTTTTGAGTTAGTAACTATGAATTACGACAAGCTTTCTTGATATGCCAGGTTATAATCCTTCAGTGGTTTTGTTTATTTCAGAATATAATAGGAAGCCGTATCAATTATCATGACTGTATAAATGTTGTTCCTCTCTACTAGAATATTCATCTTGAGACATATCATCAGATGTTACCTGTTCTGACAATCACGTTTTTGTGCCATTGTTGGGCAACAGAAACAAAGAAAAACAAAATGTTAAGAGTGTTAGGGATAAAAGAGTGTTGAAACTGTTGTTCTTTTCCTGTCTTTGGAATCTCTGAGATCTTGAATGTTTTATTCCTGGCTGTTATTTTGTTACCACAGTGTGAATAGAAGTCATTATCTGTAAACATTTGAAGAGAGAGATGATTTTCATAACTTTAAATCCTACAAAGGATTCTAGTAATCTGCTATGTGCATGCCAAGGTAAAGCTCAGCCTTTCATCTGGTCTGATCCCACCCAGTCAGTGTAAAATGTTCCTTTGGTGAATGTCTAAAGCATACAGTATTTTTTGTGAGAGGCAGACAAAAACAAAAATAGGAAGCCCGGCCTTGACGGCAGCAGCAGGAGAAGGTGTATTATAAAGAAAGATGTATTTACAGCCTTCAGGCCGTGCTCAGTTGGTAAAAGTTTATTTTCATAAGTTTTCAAAGGAAGCCTTATTTTTTATTTTGTTCTGAATTAATCATTGAATGTGATCTTTGTCCAGATCTCTATAGTCTCCAATAGCTGAGGGGCAGGGGACTCACGTCTGCTCATTCTCAGCAGTTTGTCAAGAATTTTCTGCTGCAGAGCTTTTGAGCTAGTATATAAAATTAACAGGACCATTATAATGAACCAAAATGCCAAGAAGGAGTCAATATGAGATGGGCACAACAGTTTATATGCAAGTGTAATGTGACTGGGGTCAATAGTGGTGTATAGTATTTTATGGTTCTGCATCCTTGATTCAAATCAGGGCTTTTGTGTAACCTGTACGAAATGAGTTGGCAAGTCCCACTCCATCCTCTGGTGAAAAGCTGTTCGTAACATGGAACCCACACCGCTGACACCGAGGGTCTGACTTTTTAAGGTGCTGAGCAACTATGTCATGTTCAGATTCAATGGGAATTGTGGATTTTGATCCTAAAATCAAGCATTAATATTTCCTCTTTAACAGTCTCAACAGCAAGACTGATTGTCGAGTGGGTTATGCCGTACTGAGCTGTCTTCTGTGCCCTGGCGCTGTTCTCTGCAGGTCAATGCTGACGGAAGGGACGGGGAATTGACAGCATTGTAATGTGGCACATATTAAGTCCTATCACTTATTCTGCTTTTAAGGATGCAGGACAGGAGTGGGAGACAGGAGGACTCACACTGTGGGGCTGTGTGAGGGGGCAAGGACAAAAGAAGTGGAAGTGGACTAAAACAGCAAGAGAAAAATCCCTTTCATGGGCATTGAGTTGTGCAGTGCTGTTATTAGGGAAGAATGCATAATACTTGCAGACAAGCTCTTTTTCTGTCCTTGACAGGAACAGTAGCAATTTTTTATTTACCTTCTGCAGAATGTCATTGTGATTGTATTTGCTAGTTGCGTTGAGAAGCTGGATCCAGAGGAAGTTCAGAGGTAACTGCTGGATTGTGAGCAAGCTATGACAGACTGTGAGATAGGCTGCAGCTGTAATTCAGTCACTGGTGTCCACACTGTATTGTCCGTTAAGGCCTGTCAGTGCACACAGCACCACACACAGTGTGTGTCAGAGAGCTTCTGCCTTGATGAGCTTGGAGACTAAACAAGAGGTGAGGAGAAGAACCAGAGAAGAGAGGTCCTGTGCGTATGCTAATGTTTTCTGATGCTGCAGTTTTGAGTGGTGCTGTCACTTCCACGTTTGTGTGTGCCATTAGTTTGGATAAGGATTAACTCATACTCTGAAGGTCACAAATGGTGTTCTCAGGATGTTAATGCACTTAATTGTTATGTTCTCCATAGGGTATTTTTCTTTAATCTCCCCTATGAATCCATCATGGAACGACTGTCTCAACGGAGGATTGATCCCATCACTGGGGAAAGGTTAGCACTCATGTCTGATGTTTAACATTTTTCAAGACTGCCAGTGAGATGAAAGCACCAGATAGACTTCATAGAAATCTAAGGAAATTCAGGAATATTGTACTCTTGCTTAGGGACTCCTTAAAAGGGAAGTTAAAACTTTCACAGCTACTTGAGTACCAACCCACCTACCTGCTACAGCAAGCTCCTGTTCTCAGAATAGGGCATTTTAAAATCTTGGAGCCTGAAATCTACAGTAGCAAGTAGCTCAGGCCTAACATTTTAATGGTAACTAAATTGGTTGGTAAAATAATGCTGAGGGAAGATGTCTGAAACCTAGCCTAAATGCAGATGGTTTTCAGACATTCCCGTGGGAATTTTGAAGGCTTCCCAGCTGGGGAAAATTGAAAACTTGCTGCATTTTACTTCCCCTAGCTCCTGTGATGGTTCTGTCTGCTGTGAGACACTAATGTATTTCCTGCTCAGTAGAGCAAACTCATTTGAGTCACTGAGTCACTCTAAGATTGAGTTCTCAAATGTGGCAGTTCATCTCACTGGCAGTCACATCACCTTGTTTCACCAGTGACCTTCAGGTTTGCTGTCTTCTCCACCCTTGTTTTTTGGGCAACAAGTAACAATGAAATATCTTCCTAAATACCTGCTGGAACTGGTGTGGATTTGCAACTTCACTTGTTGGCTGTTTTTATGATTCCCCACACTTAAATTTTAAACCACTATTTTACTTTTCTAATGGTTAAATGCATCCTGTTGAATCAAAGACAAATACTGAACCCTCAAAGATTAAGGTCATAAATACTGGATTTGTCCCAAAGTGATACATGATTATTCAGACATCTCACTTGAGGTGCAACATTAACTTATGACAGCAACAGTGATTTGCTGTAATTGTTCTTTCTTTTAGTAATAAGTGATGCAGTTGTTCAGAAGAAATGAACAGTGTGAAGCATATCATTCACACATCTTTGCATTTCTTATCATTAGGATTAGCCTGTTCAGTATCTGCTCCAGTTAACATGCTTCCTTCTTCCAAACTCTGGGTTTTATTCCTTCCAAATTCATTGTGAATTGAATTGTTTTAGATGCTGTATCTAATCCTCGGCATTATGATAAACCTGCACCACTGGCTACAGTGCAGTGAAGAGGGTGGCCTTCAGCTGTGCTCTAAATAATCCTAATGTGGAATGAACTCTGCATCCGCATCATTATACCAGCTGGAGCTGTAATGCAGTTCTGTGCAGAGACAGAGAGACTCTGCTTCTCTCCTTGGTTTTGCATCTATCCCAACAGTTTCAGAAAATTTGGCTGTACGGGAAGAGGGATAAACTGGTTTTGTGTTAGAGCACAGGAGACATTTACTCAGAAGTAGAATTACCGTGACAGGAAGTTTAAATACATGTTTGCAAAAGAGTTTTTAGCAGTTGTTGGGAGCCTTTGGCAATGCAGAAACATTGTCAGAATTCTTTTTGGTGTCAGCTGTCTGGGCAGATTGAGCTGGACTGCGGCACTGCTACAGGACTCTGGTGATGAAAATCCTCTGTCTTGCTGAAGCCTGCTGACTAGTTGAGTGAACCTACAATTGTGAATTCAGGGAAGCCAAATTCTGGCATTTTGGAAATTAGAAATAACCAAAACCTACCTCAGAATGAATTAACCTCTTTTTATCTTCACCTACTATAAAAAGATGTTAGCAATTATTCTACCTGGTATCCGCCCAGAAATAGAGACCAAGGTAGAGTACTTGTGTCTTCTTAATTTCTTCCAGTGATCTTTAGTACTAACAGTATTAACCCTACTGGTAGTGGCTTATCAAGAGGAAGCATACCTGTCTTTCAAGCTCGAGCTTGTGGTGATTTGGAGACTGTGTGAGCGAGGGCTGTGCTTCTGCTACCCTTCTGCCACTTGCTGGAAGCCCTTGGCCACATGCCTGCTAATAGGAAATACTTTCAAAATTTAATATTGGTGATCCCAGCCCTGTTGCTGCACTTTTGAATCTTGGCAGGAAAGTCCCCAATGTCTGAGAGCCTTAAACACATTTTAAGTTACAGGTCCTTCAGCGATGCCTGGACACAGGGCTATGTTTGGGCTCACTGATTCAGTGCAGAGGAAGCACTCAAAGTTTGGCAGTTTTTTCCTGACTCAAGTCCAGCATCAGCATAGCAGTAAACCACAGCAAAGATTTTTAACAGATGCTAAGGTTTAAGGTTAGGCTTTTTTAGATGCTTTTTTAAAGATAGGAATCAAAGATTACAAGTAAAACATGTTACCTTGGAATTGGATATGGAACAGATCTGGAAATGCTTCTGACACTCGAGTATTGGGCATGTAATAGGGATTTCTCCACACCTCGTGTGAAGTATATAAACACTAGGAGCACTCTCTCTGTGTCACCTCAAGAGAAACTCTTGGCTTTTCAGTATCCAGGATTTAGGAATGACAGATTACTTGACCTGAAATTTCCAATCATTGTTTTAAAACCCCAACCTAGAGTAGAAAGAGGCACTTCCAGGGAACTGTGATAGGCAAAAACATGGAGTATCTTAGGAAATGGCCGCTGTGTCCTCAACTTGAGCTGAAGCAGTGGCATTTGTATCTCATCTCCAGATACCACACTACATTCAGACCAGCACCCACACCAGAGATCCAAGCCCGTCTCAGGCAGAACCCTAGAGACATGGAAGAAAATATTGAGACGAGTGTGGAAGGCTATAACGGGAATCCCAAGGAACTGGAAGATTTTTATGAAGATGCCTTTCATGTCAATGCTGACCAAGATCCTCACGTTGTCTTTGAGTTTATAGAAAGCTCTATCATTAAGCCCCTTCCATGCAAAAAATTAAAAAGCTTATAATTAATAAGGATGATTTCGGGAACAGTTGATTTTAAACTTTTCCCTGTAATGTTTGCAGTCCAGTCACTGAAGTGGCAGGTTATCACAGGTGAAGAGGAAGTCAGCCAAGCTGTGTTAAATTTGAAGCTCACCAAGGCTGAGTGAAGTAGAGAGAGTAAGAAATTGTGGGGAAATTTGGGGGAAATTTTTTCAGCTTTTGTTTTGTGATCCAGGGTATGAAGCACTGTGGCTGAGGAAGTTCCTGTGTTTAATTCAAATATCTTTTTCTGATTCTGTGATTCAGTGAATAGTAGTTTTGTCGTAACTATGTAATACCATGAAGCCAATTTGGAGCATTAAAGCTATTAGATGTGTCTGTGTCTTAATTCACTCTGTGCTCTCCACCAAAACTACACACGCACTACCTGTCTGGCTTACTGTCACACTCTGCTGCAAGCAAACAAAAAAGCAAATAGAAAAATGAAGCTTACAGCTCCGCAGTGCACTTTCCCCAAAGACAACTGCAGTGTTTTGAGGCCAGGGTGCAGAGGTTTTTACTCCCTTGTTAATTCAGATTGCTTAAAAAGTTCTGACAAAACACTCTGCAGATGCGCTGCCCATCCCCGTCACCCTCTTCTGCAGTCCAGCCCTGTGGTCAGGCAGAAAGACTCAGAACAACTGGAAAAAATATCCAGAGCCATAGAAAATTGGTTGCAGGTTCATCCCTTTCAGAACCCAATTAAGGACATAACGAGCTGCAGGAGCAGATAGGTTACTAAATTCTGTTTTCCTCAGTGGCTGCCCTGGCTGAGCTGTGGCTGGGCAGGTTGGTGCCTGGATTTTTTTGCTCTGCCTGGATCTGGCTGCAGTAAATGCTCAGGTAAGTCTTTCTTAACTGGAAAATCCTTGATGAAAAGCACAGCAGTCTGTTAGCTAGCTCAGACTCTGGAGGCTAGAGCCTGAAATGCACATCCTTAATGCTTCTAAGAAAGGGGTGTAATTTACTGTTGTGATTCCGAGGAGCACTGAGTTTGATGCCTCTATTATGTCTCCCTCTATTTCTCCCTTGTGTATGAGTGTGAATTCCCTTTGACCAGGGGATGGGGAGGAGTTTCAACTTTCTCCTGGAAGCCTCTGTATCTGGGAAGATGCAGGAGGCATGTGCCTTGTCCTGTCAGGGAGGGCAGGCCTTCAGGAGCCTTTTGGTTTTAGCTGACTTCTCTGATCCTATTGCTGTAAATAAGTTTGGGTCTTTGTTACTGCCTTTAATCGTGCGTGTCTAGGTCTGTATGGAGTGCTGTAGGGACGTACATGCCAAATTCCATCCTCACACCTGTAGAGTAAATTCAGGTGGGAAGACCCTGGTTATCCAGATGGCTATGGGGATATTGTATCATTTTGGGAGAGTTTAAGGTCAGAATTTTCAATACCTTTGAGGGGTTTGGTGAATGGGAATTGAACTTTCTAGCCTTGAGGGCAGCTTTAAAAAAATCTCAGAATGAATGTCTTTGAAATGTAAGAAAGCTAAAACTCTGGCACCAGCAACACAAGCCGAGTCCTCTGTGCCTCTTGCGCTGAGAAATTCCAGCTCGTAGTGCCTGGCTGAGGCAGTGGCTGCTCCCACAGCACAGGGCCCAACCGCAAACCCTTGTGTAAAACTGGGCAAGGGCATTTGTAACAGTTCTACCTGTTACAAATGTGCTGTTTGGTAACCTACTTGGGCAGCTGTTTTTTATGCTATTGCTATAAAGATATGCTGTAGCATTTATGCATAATTGGGAGCCCTTCTATTAATAATACATGGGAAGCTCATCTTGCTAATATCACCTTCATGTGAGTGTTCCTACTAAATATTTTGATAGATGAAATGGATAGAGAGTGTATTTAAATACTGTTTGTACTGCAGCCAGGGTACAAAAGGGACAGTGCATCCTTAATTAGACAGGTACATCTGCTTAATTAATTTAGCTGTAAAGCCCTTTTTCCTCTTCATTCTTTCATCTATATGCGGATGCTATATTAGTTCCGCTCTGCTGGTTCCATAGAAACTGAGAAAAAGAGCTCGTCTCATTGAGATGCGCTTGGCATGTCTGGGTACGGAGTCTCAGGTCAATGGTCAACCCCCAAGGGTTTGCAGCAGGCCTGAAGTGCAGAACGTAAGGGTTAGCAGAACATGCTAATACTCGTGTAGAACTCTCCCTCGGAAACAACTAAAACAATTGACATTCATTTAATTACTGTAAACGAAACAGCCCCTGCATCACTTTGCATAGTAAAGCCTGTTAATACCAAAAAGGTTCAGTGGGTGGAAGGAGGAATTAGGCTTTTATAATTGGAATGCAACACTTGAAAACCAATTTGGTAACTACGCTTGATTTTATTAGCATCTTATTCTGGCAAAACAAATGTTGAGCGATGAGAAAAACAAGGTAAAGAGGAGGTGGTAAGAACGCAGCAGGGACCAGACGTTACTTATTGTGCAGCTTGCCCCGTTCTGAAATGGACATCTTTTATCATTCCGCTTTCCAAAGACGCTTTGCAGAGAGGGCTGCTTGGAGGTTGTGCTACACCCTATATATTATGCTGTTAATTATGTAGTTCAGCAACAAGATGAGTATGTCCAACTGTTCCACAAACTTTCGTCTCCACCTGCTCCAAACAGCAGATCCTTCAGGGCACTATGGTGGAAGGATGCTTGAACACCCCCAGGCAGGAGACCCAGTCCTCCAGCACCGTCTCTGCAGGGACCCCCTGTAGCTCTCGAAAGATTTCCCCTGCCGCCTCCTTTGGTTTCTCACTTTTCCCCGTAAGGCTTGGGTGATGGTGCCAGCACAAAAACCTTAAATGTAGCTGGTTTTGCCACCATCCATTCACAAGGTGCTGTAGAAGCTGCGGGGCTGTAATGAAGGAAGGGCCAGCAAGGTGTCCGTACAGGTCCTTAAGATTTGGTTTAGAGCAAAGACGGGCTTGGCAGGTACCTGTGCCTCAGTTCTGCTTCCCAGCTGGGCAGCTGGAGCTGAGTTGATCTTAAGCAGGAGCAAACTGTGGTTATGACCCTGTAACTGCCCATCTGTGTCGCAGTTGCCAAAGCTGAACCTGAAAGGTGACTCTTGCCTTGTCATACGTACTTCATACAGAAAATAGTCTATTCCCCTCTACCAGCAGGCTCTCCTGGGTTATTCTCCTGTTTGATTCTACGGAAGAAAAGAAAAGGTGATGTTAGGCCCCCTTCATCAAAGAAAGTTGCTTCTTTAGTAGAATTGTTTTCTGGAGCTGGAGTGCTGCCACGCGGCCGTTCGGGAGGCCAGGGAAAAGAGGGGTTGAACCTGTGCTGGCGAGGAGAAGGGAATGGCTGAAGGGCTCTATCAGACCCCAGGTCCTCTCCCAGGCTCACTGTTGTGTGACAGTGGCCATTGTGAGATTTTTATCATTAAGCTTTCTTTTTTTAAGTGTGAAGTCTTACGGTGAAGGACTGAGTGTTTAACTACACTGCTCTTTCTTGCCAGTCTCAGCTCTTGGGTACCCCATGTTCCTCCCAGGAATTCAGTCCCCTAAAATACAGACGTTACAAACAAGTACTTTACTTATTTATTTAGAATAAAAAAGGAGCAGGGTTACAATGCTACTGTCGCAGTATACAAAACATTCATCCAGGTCTGCTTCACGTTTACAAAATGTGCCATATACACAGCATCAGTATTCACAGCAACTTTGTCAGACCATTCCACGGACTAAGTCTCAAAGGAAAAATCCAGAAACTAAAGATTAAAACTCAACTTTGCTTTTCATTCAGCCTGGTGACCGCATGGTCGGCCAGCTACAACACTCGCACCCCAGAATGAAAGTAGCATGAAGAGATCAACTAGATTAGCGGAGCAATTAAATTAAACTCTCCTCTGCACAGTTCCATTTGGCTGGCTCTTGGGTTTTCCCTTTTCAGGGCTGGCCTCCTAGTTTCGTGTTAAATCAGAACGCTGCAGGGCTGGCACAGCCCTGTAACTCCTGCTGTAGGCTCTCAGCAATGCGCGAGTCCTCCTGCGATGAAGGTGCTCCAAACACTCACATTTGGGTTGATTCAGCCACAGCCTAGGACAGCACAGGGAATTACTCCGCTTTCTGCCCCAAACAGTGGTGTAGTTAATGCTAGTAAGTGCCCCACAGCCATTGCAACAATGAAAACAATCATCCACAGGCAGCTGTGATGCTCCTGAGGTCACTACCCGGATCATGACAGAGCAGCAGGAGTTCCAGGTCTTTCGAGTGAAGAGTGCTAAAAACTGAGTTAGCATTAAAAAATAGTGACAGAGTAAGAATATTCCAGCTGACACCAAGGGTCTGGGAACGTCTCCAGTGTAAAGTATGAGTTAGAACCGAGTACAGCCAAAGATGAGCACAGACAGAAATTTAAGTGAGAGTACGTGTACAAGGCCCTCCTCCGTTAGAAGTGAAAGCTAAAGCTCTGTGGGCATTGCTGTACACACATACTAACCTCTACAAGTTGTGAAAAACTATCCTGCATTGAGACTGCCTAGAGAAGGCTCGACTCCATCTCGTTAAGATTCCTGCACCTTTGACAGGTAGGACAGGACTCCAGATGAATAGAGCCAAGCTCAAGTTGTCCTTAACCCACATGGAGGGGATGAAAGCAGCTTTCCAGCCTGGTATTTACCAGCAGAGCTATAAACTAGCAGACATCTCCACGCTGACATTTGTACCAGTTCTGGTTAAAGAATAAACCCTACCCACTTTGATGTAACTCTGGAGTATAACCAGCGTAATTTGTGCGTTTACAGGCCTGATACAGAAGGCTTCAAAAGGGAATACAAGAGGGGGATGAGGACACACATACTGGTAACTACTCTGAGCATTTCACCTTTATTTACTGAGAACCCATAAACACCTTCTTCCATTTAATTTAGATGTTTACTATACCTCTGTTTAATCTAACTCTGACTTTTGCCATGCCTACCAATACTTTGAGGCTAAGGCTGCTATTGCCCTTACTTCCAGCTGCAAAAATATGAACTAGTGCTCTGCAGTAACAAATTTTGAAGTTTATTATATTGTTAAGTATTGGACTGCTACTAACTACACACTTGTAATGTGACTGCCAGAAAGAATTCAATAAAGAGCATGAACTAGGTTGTAAAATGCCAACAAGCACTTTACCATGACTGACAGTAGGAAGCAGGCACGTGGTGGTCTCTCACTGACATACCCAGCTCCGCTCATGCAGAAAGGCAGACAAGAGAGAATGAAGAGGTGCCTTCCTCTTCCTGCAGCCACCGTCCTGCCCCCCTGAAGATAATCTATCGGTAGGCACATCTAACTGGCCTTGCACATCCCTCTCTGCGCTAAGTTTAGATGTCAAAAGAGCAACAGCTTTAGTGATCGACCCCGACCTGCTCTGTGGTGAGGGCTCCGAGGAGCGGGGATGGGCGCTCCTCCTCATTCTCTCTCCGAAGCCATACCTGTAGATGGCAACTGAGACTCCAGCAATTGAGCCTGCAAGGCTACCCAGTTTGTGAAACAGTGGACAAGTAATAAAGGAAGGGCTCTGTATTTGAGAAATAAAAACTTGTACAAGTAAGTCTCCTGTAAATATTAGTTCAGGGCATAACAGCACCAGTGTGATTTGTTAGCCTTTAACTAGGCCTATAAATGTTTGCATTCAGTCCTTTTATGTCAAGAAACCCTTAATGAGGATAGACTAAATGGTGTTATGCTGCCCATAATCACTGATGATACATTAGCCAGTGGAAAACCTGGTAAGTTTAAGAAAATCAGGGAAATATTTATTGCCTGTATGTATGCATTAGCAACAGTAATACTTCCTCTCTAGGAATATACAATAGGATTTACAGGATGGGGGAACATACAAAAGGAAGGATGATTGAATAATGAAGTCCCCAACCCATAGCTGAATTAAGGTAAAAGGCAGCAATGAGTTCCACTCTCACCAATTCCAGTGGGAGGTGTCGTTTGAAGACCCAAGACAGAGTCCTCATGACCCCAAACTTTCACCTTAGTTCAAACAGTGGCATCTAGCACCAAGGCACTAAGAAGCTGTGCCGTCCAGAGCTGTTCCGCTTACCCATCGAGCCTGGACTAGCCTGGATTTCTTCATCCCAGCGGAGGAGGGATAAACTCGTTATCAGCATGAGTAGCAAATCTTAAATGCTGTCAGAAGCTACTTATCAAGGACATTGACACGTTAGCTTCAGACACAGAACACAGCATCTCTGCCTATTAATTCTCAGATGCAACACATCTGCAAATACCACAATCCTTTAAAAAAAAAAAAAGCAGTGCATCAAGAACCGCTTAGTGTCTCTGCTGGAGCGTTATTCTTCCTCTGGACATGAGGCACCATAAACAGCCACAGTGTTTACCACCAAATGGTGAAGTGGTTGAGGAGAGCCTTAAACTACTCACTTGTTTGAGGTATCTCGCAAAAATTAGGGAATAACTTTGCGAGATAAACTCAGATTTTGTGGGATTTATTCTTTCAATACTTTGTGTCTCAAAACAGACTGGGCCTTAATATCGGATAGCTCCACTGTATTAGTTTGAGAAGGCAGCTCTGTTAACGGCAAAACAGCACGAGGATCTGGCAGCAGGAGCTCGTACCTTCCTCACCCACTCGCCTTCCCTGTGTGGGATGAAAGCGAGGGTTTTGATTAGGACAACATGAGGGATAATGCATCAAGGTGCTGCTGCAGCCCTGCAGGTTGTTACAGTGCTCCAACAGGAACGGGACTAACCTCCACGTTCCTAGAACTGCAAGTCATGAGTCCAAGACAGTTAAAAGGTTTCCTGAAGGAAGTCTCAGCTGGTAGCTGGGCAGAAAAATCCAGTAAGATCAGCATCAGAGGTTAAATGTTACTGGTCTGAGGTGTGCTATACTATTCAAGCCTACGCTAGTTAAAAATACGCTTAGGGACCAGTGATGGTTTAAAAAAAAAAATTAAATCACAATACCTCTTTACCTGTTGTGAATGGGTCAGGGTGAGAAGTGAAAGCTTTGTGCTAAAGGATCTCCACTGGCATGCAGACAAAGCCGACATCATTGGCTTTAAAATTCCATTCTCCCAGCAGTCATAAATCAGGTTAAATAAACTGGCAATGGTATACTGAGTATCTACTGCCTTGAAAGACAAGGAAAATAAACATTAATGCTGCAACATCAACGCTAGGCGTACTAGAGCTTCTACATGTCTAAAGCATTAAAACTCAATCCGGGGAAATTCAAGAGAACTGCTAGAAGTAGTCACC
>NW_009201805.1:0-9042 GCF_000690835.1 Fulmarus glacialis | reverse complement strand
TGCTGAACCTTTTGGTCCGCCAGACTTACACAGTTCAGCAGATCAGGATATTATGGTTTCTACACCAATATCAAAGAAATGTTCTTTGTGCTTTTTTTTAAAAGCACTTACACATGGTTCTGGGGAGCTCTCTCACCTTTTCCATAGTCAGGTGAATTTCTGAATCGGAACACTTACTGATGAACTGCTCAGGATTGCCTAGACAAGGACTTGCAGCTTCCACTTAAAATGTGTTCTCTACCACCGTGACTAAACCTTCTGTTCAGCTCACATTGGAAATTGATGACCTGTTCCCCCCAAGCCCATCAGCACTAGGAAGGAGAAGAGAAATGCTGCCCCAGGTACAGTGCCTGGCCTCAAACTACGCACACATTAGGTACCAAGGTTATTCTTTGTTTTACCAGATGCTATCATGATCTACATTTTCTTTCTTTGCGGACACACTGAAGTAATTTCAATTTTCAATGCACAGCAATAAAAAACTAAACGTTTCTTTAATACAATTATGGTATCACTTCCAAAGATATTTACAAACAAGGCTAATTATTTTACAGATGAATGTGCTTCTGCTGTTCTAGTCTTCTATATTAATATTATTCTCAGTCAAAGCACTATCATGCTTAATGCATGAAATACTGAATAGTAAGGACAGCTGACTTGTTTTAATGTTAGCTGAAAAAAGTTTGCTCCTACTAAAGGTGAAGGAATGTTAAGAAAATATGCATAGTCATTAAATCAAGGAAACTGAAGCCCCAATCCACACATGCATTGCTGGAGACTGATACTGTCAGGGCAATTCCTTGATTTCTCAAATAGCTATAGAGGACTTCACACACAATTAGAAGTGTCATGAATCACAAACAGGGCAACACCACCTGAGTGCCCATACTGGTACTCTGAAGAATGTAAATACATAAACTTTGGGTTGTTTGACAACATGGATTTAAGTTAACAAGACAAACTGTACCAAATAACCATACACATTTTGGAGGTATTATTCCTCTAACACTGCATAGGAAGTTGAAAAGGATTCTCCTGCTCCCCATAGGAACTAGATGCCAAAGAGAGAAAGATGTTTTTTTCTGATAGGACAGTTAGAAGGCAGAATAAATTTCTGGGCTTAGCCATGCTACATCATTGGTGTATTTATAAATCTCTTGATGAGAAAGTCAGGGTTATACAGAACAGCTTCACCAGACTCCGTGACCACCTGTGGAAACGTCACCTATAACATAATAACATCTTAGCCATGGTGGTGTTTGGGTTTTGGGTGGTAGTTTTGTTTTGTTGGGGTTTTTGGGGGTTTTTTGTTTGTTTTTTTTTTTTCCACTGTGTTGTTATGAAAAGAGAAATTGTCAGCTGGGAGTGATTACTTGTGTATCAAACTTCTGTAAAACTTGATTTCTATATGAGAGAGACACTCAATTCAATTGAAAGTAAGGTAAATTGGTAATGTTTTTGGTAACTGAGTTACACTGGAAAAGATGATTCCTGTTGGTAGAGTGTTAAGTGAAACAAAAGGCATATACATTGGCAAAAGCTAGGAAGTAGTTAGAACTTAGTTCAGAATAAGAAAGTGGGACAAGAGACTTAGGAGCATTGGAAATTATATAAATATTAGTGTTTAATCTAATTGCTATTAGTTTAATAATTATTACATTTAAAAATTATTCTTACTGATCCGTATTTGACCCAGGCAGCCAATATTACCCTTCTGACTGCAATACTGTTATAACAGTTAAGAGGCAGTTATTCTTCTAGACTTTAAGTGAAACTAATATAATGGCCAATTTCTTTCATATGGCTGTAACTGGCATACGCTTCACTCTGCAAGAAATTAGAACCACAAATTATTTTGGTAGTTTAATATTCTGCAGCAAGTGCCGGTGCTTGTTAAAAAGCAAAAGAGAGCACTACAAGCTGAAGCCTTCTCTACCCACCAAGACCATTCAAGAGGCAGCTCCGCTGTTCCCATCCTAGCTTTTGGGAAACCATACAGTTGTCGGGCAGAAAGGACAGTTCACACTGCATGCTTAAGACTTCAGTTCCTCTTCAGTAAAAGGAAGCGTGTCCAGCTGCTGATGCTTCAATGGGGTGCATGTCCAAACCGCTTTATAAACTCACTCTTCCAGATGTACTTCTGTTTCTGGAGCATGGAACAGGCTCTGGACTTAAGGAGTTTCTAGAACTTCTGATGTTCTATTTACAGGGTCGTGGACAATGTCTTCCCCCTCCAGTAAAGTCTGTATTCCTGCGCTCGATATCCTTCCAGACTGAAGGGAGCTTATGCAGTACAGAAAATACTTTCAATTTTTACATAGCTGTTCTCTAGAACACAGGAGAATCACAGAATGTGCAAGGTCCTTGCAATAACCTCTTGATCCATTCAGGATCTGCAAATAAGAAAACAAGTTGTTCAAAGCTGGAGGTAGAGATAAGCACAGGAATGATGCCCAAGATGGACAAACTAAATAGTAATCCTGAAACATATATATATTCTATATATTCACCATGCAGGATTAACTGAGAGTTCAGAATGAATCCAACTCTATTTCTGTCTTGAAATGTCAAGTAATGTCAATTTAAATCCCACTTCAGTAGGAGACAAAATTAAGGTGAAACTGTCCATGCTATATCACTACATTCTCATCTAAATAGCTATATAGGAAAAAAATTTAAAGGATCACCATGCCACAAATGTAGTGTTCTCATTTTCTTAACTGAAATTAGATCCTTCACATAATGCAGTCCTTGGTTCCTGTTTCTTTGTCCCGCTCCAAAATAAGGAAATTAAGTTTACAGCCTCTTTCTACAGAAGTTTAAGTTCTGTAGTTGATCCTCAGTGCTGACTGGAATACCCCCATAAGACAAACTATTAGAGTACACCATGATTTTTTTTAAGTGTACCAGTTGGGAAGAAAACAATTTTTTTGCACAGCTTGTCCTTCCTCAAACTCTGAAAATGCAAAGCCAAAAGGTTAACTGGCCCCCTCAGCCTGCCACTGTCTCTGAATGATGTACTTATGGCAGCTTTGGGACCTACGCCAGCAAGGTGCCAAGTATTTCTTAACCTGTGCTGGATCAATACAGCTTGCACTGAAATAGAATGTCAAAGACCCGCAGCTCTTGCAGAACAGGATGCTAACATATTCAACTTCAGTATAAACTAACTGTTGGAGCACTCCAGCACAGATTATGTGTTTACCCAGCTCTCATTAAAATGTAGTATTTATAAATTAATTTCTGCAGTCACTATTTTGTAATTAATGTATGCCACTAATGCATGGACAACAACAGGACACCGTGAAATGCAGAGTACTAGTACTTCACATGATAACTGCCTAAAAGAGAAAAGTCAGTGAAACTAATTCAAGTCATTTTGCAGATAAAACTTAAGAATACATAATCCTACCCCTTTTGGCCACAGGAAGAGTTTACCTTCTGGGGTTGGATGCCGTGCAATGCTGTCGTGAAGCAAACACCTCCTGTATACCAAACTCTGACAGGATTGGTAGGTTAGAAAGCACCTGTGAAAGGACAAGCAGTTTTATCAAGAGGCTTGGGGTTTTACTGTTTTGTTTTGTGACCTGCTCCTATGCCCTGACTGGAGGCTGGGTTCTGTTCCCAATAGACCTTGCTTTCTGAGAGTAAGGGCAGTAATGAGCCACGTTAAACACGAAAATTAGTAATTTATTAATTCAGGTAAATGAAACTTCACAAGTGCACCCAATTACATATGGTGACAAAAATGAAAAAGGCCAAAAATCAATATACCATTGAAAAAAGTTTCATCATTGGCCAAGAAATTTTAGCATACAGCAGAAGAGGTGAAAAGCTTGAGGGTTACTGCACAGGGGAAGAATCATGGTGTCTTTAAGGCAATGACTATTTAGCCAAACTAGCACATAGTATCTGTTAAGCAAAGGTTTTTCTTTGTGACAGACTACTGACTTGCCAAGTCTCCAGGGACAATCACCATGTACCCCATAAATCGATGTTGGAAGATTTCCTTTTCTAGATGTTCCAGAACTTGTCTGACTTCTTAATGTGGCTGATGCCAATCGTTTTTTGTTAAATTACTTTGTTTTCAAATTCTGAAGTAGCTAGAACAAACCCTCCTTCATGTGCTGTTCCAAAGGATGACTTGTGCTTGATTTTCCCTTGCCTACTTTCTCCCTGCCCCCATCCTCCCCTGCTTGAAGAAAAAAGTTAGAATATCAAAAGCATTTTATTTTAAAAACAGTGTATTGATAAGAGAACCAAATCCAATCTACAATGCCCTTTCTGTCTCAAGGAAGAGGAGAGGTAACAGCCAGCAAAAATTGCAGTTAACTGCAGCATGGATAACGTGCTTCATGACTTTTTATCCAACACTAGGAAGTGTTTTAGGTTAGCTATTTAAGTATGTTTAAATTATCCAGAGGAGGGCAAAAACTCTTTAAGAACCAATTACCTGAGCCAAATATGTCCATTGGAGCAGACTGCCTGTTTGCGATCAGTGAATGGCAGGATCTCTTTACACAAGCTGCAGTGCTCTGGAAAAGTCTGTTTGTTCATTTTCTTTAAGATATGCCCAATCAGCACCTGGGAATACACAGCAGTCAGCATTGTTTACAGCAGGACAGCTGCCTACTGAAAGGTGGAAACGTCTCTCAGGATATTGTGATTTCAGAATATGATACAGGATGCAAAGATCTATGCTCTTCACTGAATTCAAAGAAATAAAAAGCATAGGAAACATAATACATTGATAAGTATTAACTTATTCTATTGTCATCTCCTAAAGATTTCTGTCCCACAGTAAAGGGATACAGAACTTAAGAGCAATAGTGTTATGTTAAGCTACTTGCAAATTTAAAAAGGAATGAAGAAATTGATATCGCACCACTTTAGAGGATGCCACTGACCATTACAGCAATGCTTTCACGTTCTCATGCCTATCACAATGGATGTGCTAAAAAAAAAGTCCTGTTCAGAAATTACCTGGATGCATGTCTTCAGCAGTCATCTTAGAGTATACATAATGTTTATAGTAGAACATTTATGTGATCAAATTTGTCTTTGACATTTCAATAGATATAAACCACATCCCAACAACCTTTAAAATATGACAGCAAACTAAATAGATAATATAGAATTTTGAAGTCAGCTTTTAATCACTATAAAAAGAAGCATCTTGTTTACAAGATAAGAAAAGCAACCTCTCAAACCTTCAATTCATAGTAATTGGATGCTAGAAAAACACAGCAGTTCTGCCAGAATACTTTCCTAGTGAATCACTGATGGACGTACACACTGTGTGTCCTGCTTGCTTGTAAGTCCAGCAGAGAGAACACCACACTACATCAGTAATGGAAATATGCATCCTTCCTCTGTCTTTCTGGATGCAATGTAAAGGTTGATTTTTAGATTTAAGGACTTAGGTACTGAAAAGAACTGTTCTGTGCGCATACTAAGAGGTATAGAGACATTCTTGACACCAAGTCTTAAGAGCCGGGAGGCTGATGGCAGAGTGTTCCCACTGAAGCTTCCTTTGTCTGATGTCTATATTCAGAAAACTTAATTGCCCAATGCAAGGTTCACTGATCACTTATTGCCTGCCACAAATGCTTACTCTACACATTGCAATAGTCAGGGTACTGTCCTTGCAGTTATGCTTTTATTTTGGTAGGGAGTATTGCAAGTTTGGGAAGAGTTCCCATCATGGCCAAGCATTCAGTTATGCTTATTTATAGTAGTTCAATAAATGCAAGCGTGCCTGAAGGTTCAGGCCATCTATGTTATAACAAAGACATTCAATCAGCTTGGTTAATTGAAAGTCCTGCATAAAGTTCTGAATCACTGGATTTAACTCATTAAATACAATCACTTTCTGAACCTCTGTAACTGATCTCTCCACTGAAGGCTCATGGAGCAATGACAAGACCTGATGTACCACCCGAACAGTCACAGTACTTTCAATTATAAATACTTTAAGAAGTGATACCGCAACTCTTAAAATTAGAACTGCAGACGTAACTGACTAGAGGAAACACCTCCTAAGTTTAGTTTTGTAGAGATGATAGATTAAATAAGCTTTGCCATGAAAACAAACATCCTTCTCAACCAGTATGTGTTCTAAACCCAGCCACAGCAATGGAATAACCGTGGTCCTCTCCCCTGTTCTGCAAAAACTCCAGCATGCTTATTCTTTATTGTACCCGATTCAAATTTCAACATCTGTATTTACATTCCCTCCTTCTCCATAATTTCAAGGAAGGACAACTTTATGCTCTATAGAAGCTGACTGGCAAGGATGACATGATTACAGTTCTCTTTCCCACCCCCAAAGTTGTATTTTCATTTAAGGATATGGAGGGGGGAGAAAGAAGTCACTTGTAACACCGAATCCCCAGAGCATAGAGGTGCACTTACTCGTGCTGTTCTGTCATCATAGCCATCATCGGACATTAAGAAGTCACAGACTCCTCTGGTGGGAATACTGGTGTTTTCTGTAATCCATGTGTGTAGATAAACTTCTCCCAACACCCGTTTCATGTGTTCTCGTGTCAAGTGCATTTCTACTGCCTCAATTTGTGCCTGTATTTCAAGAAGCTTTTCTTCCATTGGCTCACGGCCTCCTATGTCACTTGACTGAGGAAGAGAATCATCTGCAGTGTCATCTATGTCCATACCTTTGCCTGTGTCACATAGGCTCTGCTTGCTAGCTTGTTTAGAAGTTCCTTCCTCTTGATCATCTTCAGTGCTGCCCATCCCAGGGGAATCCGATATCAAGATTTTTGCATCCTCATGTGAGGGTCTCCACATGACCTCTGAGGGAGCTTTCTGCATTGACTGGTACAAAATCCTCAGGAGAAATAGCTTAAACCGCCAGAAATAAGTAGAACCACAGCTCTCAATCTTTTTATCCAGTGCTTCCTGTAAGAATTGAGGAACATGCTTATCCTTCAAAATTTTCCAGCGTACAAGATCCGTCAAGTCCACTTGCCGGAAAAGGTTCTGAACAGAAGATTCCAAAAGCTGCGCAGCTGCCTCCTCGAAAGTCTTAAGAGTTACAAACTGAACTTGGTAGTTTTTGTTAACTGGGTGAAGACCGTTAGTCATGCCCTCTGTCGTAATAACTGCTAAGTACGCACCACATGGGCTAACCGCTATTCCATGAGTCCTGACAGAGCCAAACACTTCTGAGAGCTTAATCACCTGGTGCTCAAACTTTAAAGCAACATCTGTGAATATAGGAATCAGCTGCCTTACCTTTCCATCACTGGAGCACGTATACACCGTGCCGTTCTGTTTGTCCGCAGTCATAGATACGATTGGCAAAGAATGAAGCCCTGTCACGTGGGAATTATGGACGTTCAGACCTGCTTTGGATATCAACAGGAGACACCAAAACACATAAGCTCCTCTTGCAGCCACCACTAAGCTACAACTACATTTCTGGTAGGGGTGGTAAAGAGGAATACATTTGATACTATGCACTGGTAACTGGTCCATTTCTTGCCATAAGACTACGGGTTGTCTCAGCGTAAAGTAGCCTTTGACTGCTTTTAGATTGACAGGAAGGATCTTAACTGGTCCAAAAGCACTCCCTACAATAAGTCCACTCATCTTTCGGTTGTTATGTTCATATTCCCACCAAGACAACACACTTGGGGAATTTATTCCGGACTCTATGGTATTGCAAGAAGTAATTGATTCCTTACCCAGAAACGGAAGCTGAAATTGCCAAACTGCAATGTTACCGTTTTCAAAGAGTACTGCTAAGAGCACACTACCAACATCCCGGCATTCGTTGTTGTGTTTAACCTGCTGAGTGGTGCAGATGCCCGACCACTCCATGCGCACTGGAGTCTGCATGCTGTGCCGCCGCTGAAATTCAGAGAAGTCTCCTAGTTCTCCCCTGGGAGTGTCAGCCTTAGACAGCTTGTAACTGGCTTCGTACAAACGCTCCCCATAGATTTCTGTCAGGTCCACCAGCTGCACCCACTGTAGTCTGTTGAGATTTGCGTGGATGGTCAATCGATTGTCCATGGTTAAAGCTGCAAGCAGGCACCTTCCATTCGCGTCACAGCCCAGCGGTGACCAGCTGGAATACTTGAATCCTCGCATAGGCGGCAATGACTTCCCCTCGGGATTGAATACTCGATCTAGCATAAAAGTTTGACTAACCGTTGGATCCACTGAACTTGCGAACTTTTCCTTGCATTCTGCTACCTCCTTTTTTGGACCAACCTAAAAGATAACAAAAAAAACTTTTAAAACAACTGTAGAACTTTTTTTTTAGGAAGATTTTCCTCGAATTAATTCCCACTTGAAATACAGCATCCTCTATCACAACCTGTACTACACTGTTCCAATGGTTAATCAACCTCACTCTTAAAGACTTAAGCTTCGTTGTTGGCCTGAATTTGTATAGTTTTGACTTTATTGAATCTTTTTTTTTAAAGAGCCTGTTTTTATACTTCTGTTCTCAAGTGTGTACTTAAACGTACTTGGCATAACATTCAAACTGTAAAGCACTCAGTATTTCAACTCAAGTTATCCCATACTCTCAGCATTGTTTTGGAAAAAAAATTCAGATCCGCAACAACAGAAGTATTATTTAATACGATATTCACCCAGACTTGCTAACTCTCTGAGCTAAGCACTGTAAAAAGTCAAATGCCCCCCTGAAGCCCAAAACAGTCCCTGCTGCAAAAATCTTTCAGCTTAGGTAGCAAACCAAGAAAGATTTCTACTTAAAATTTTACTGAAATAATTGTCATCAAAGTACTAGAGCTCAAGTGATTCTTAGAAAAACAGCTAAACTTTAGAATCCCTAAAATCCACTTGATACATGAGCATATCGCTCACCCTGACATTACTGGGCTATACGTGTTTTTCCCCCCTCGTGCTTTTACATACATCAACGTATCAAATACAGCGTCCACTGCAGTGAGTTGTGCGCGGGGCAGGAGCAGCCAGGGGGAGGCGACCCCGGGGGCTCCCCCACCGCCCGGGGGGACACAGCGTGGCAGCGCTGGCGCGGCCCCTCCCGGG
>NW_009201804.1:729-1082 GCF_000690835.1 Fulmarus glacialis | reverse complement strand
GTTGGGGTACGGGGTGAGCCTGGGGTGGAAAGGCCACCGCTAAGGGACAATTCCAGAGCCAAGCCTTTGGGGGAGCCAGCAGCACCAGGGCTGGAGAGGAAAGCCTGACCCCAACCTGCAGCACAAAGTTTCTCCGGGTGCGAGTAGAAGCTGCTCTCCCAGCCCAGGAGCTCGCACCGATTCAGTTCTTCCCCTAAAATAAACAGATTAAAATCTCTCAGATCTGGGATATCTCAGGGAATAAACCTGTTTGGGAGCTGAGTGGTAAATAAAAAGGTGACAGAAAGCCAGGAAACTCCCGCACACCCGGAAAACACCCGTCGGATTTATCCTGAATAAGGGGGACGGTGAGC
>NW_009201804.1:0-374 GCF_000690835.1 Fulmarus glacialis | reverse complement strand
CATCACAGCGGACCACCACGCGTTTCCGCAATCCCCCCCCTCGTTTTCTTCGCCGCGACGAGTCCCCAGCATGGCCGCGGGGGCAAGTTGTAGGATGCCGATTCCCCGTTAACGAACCACCCAGCCGGGATAATTAATCACAACCTCGTCGGCGCTGGTTTTAGCAGAAAACCCCCCGAATACCCCACACGCTCCCTTCGCCTGCTCCTCTGCCAGCAGCCTGATGAAGATTGATTTGCGGGCGGCGGCAAGCACGGCACCTAATTATTACAAAGACCGTAAATCCTATTAAAATTAAACCTCTCCCTTCTCTCTGCCCCAACATCCCGGCGTCCCCCGGCCGCGGGCAGACGGGTCCCGCTCGAAAGCAGGAG
>NW_009201803.1:388-1833 GCF_000690835.1 Fulmarus glacialis | reverse complement strand
GGGGGAGTAAGCCCCCGCTGTGGGTGCCACCGCGCAGCACATGGCAATGGCACTGCCTGCTCTGTCCCCATAGCACTGACCCCGATGGCACTGCCCTGCTCTGTCCCCATGGTACTGCCTGCTCTGTTCGGATGGCACTGCCCTGCTCTGTCCCCATCACACTGACCCTGATGGCACTGCCCTGCTCTGTCCCCATCGCAATGCCGGCTCTGTCCCCATAGCACTGCCCTGCTCTGGCCCCATGGCACTGCCCGCTTCTGGCCCCGATGGCACTGATCTAGATGGCACTGCCAGGTCTGTCCCACCAATGGCTCTGACCCCAGCAGGACTGCCCTGCTCTGCCCTTCTTGTCGCTGTCCCAGTGGCACTCCATGCTCTGCCCTATCCCCAGGGAGGGCGTGGAGGCTGGCACAGTCCAGCACAGCCAGGCCAGGCCAGGTAGATGCTATGCCAGCAGCTGCTGGAGAGGAAAAGTGGCTAACTGAAACCTTTCCATCTTTTCTGACTCACAGAGTGCCTCCCTCCACCCACGGTGCTTGATTAAGGCTTCATGAACAACTGCAGGAAGGGTAAAAGGCACTGCAAAGCTGCACCCAAGTTAATCCCCCTGACAAGCAGCCAGGGGCTTTTAGCACACACACCCCTGTGACACACGCACAGATACAAAGCATTTCCCACCCAGGCCGCATCCCTGACACATCTCCCCTGAAATCACTGTTTGGAGCTTGCAAAAAGCTCCGACCGCCACTGTGCAGGGATCAGGCACATGGTTGCTGCTTACAGTGCAACTTCCTAAGCCAGTGACCAAATATTGTCCACTTTACCCCCAACCTCCTCCTCTCCCCGCCAAGTCCAATCCAGAGCCAGACAACTTTGGAAGCACAGTGAGATCCGGGGAGGTAGTGTGCAATGTGCTCACTACCCTGAGTCCCAGGCTGCACTAGGAAGCAGGGAAAATTGGGAGGAGGCATCAGGGATGTCCCAGAAGATGAGGGACATTCAAGGATGTGCCGTGCCCTCCCACTGCCCTGGGGTCCTGATGGAAAAGACACAGGGGTTCAGGTGAGCTGGGAAAGAGAAGACTGCACTGCAGCTGGCAGCCTCTGAAGGCAACCCTAAGGTCGTTGCAGCGAAGCAGCACCATTGCAGGCACAAGGTCCCAAGCCCTGCCTGCTCACCTCAATGTCCCACCACAGCAGGCACCCACTGAGCTGCACAGGAGGCCATGTGGCACCTGCACCCAGCCCCCAGACCAGAGGGGACCAGCACCCCATGCTCAAATTGAAGAGGGGGAGAAAAGAGTAGAGTTTAGCCTACGGAAAGAGCAGAGCGTGGAACAGGCCATACAGCCTCCAGGCTGGGTGCTAAGGGAAAGGGTGCATCTGTACAGGGACATGACTGCAAGGCCGCATTTCTTTCTAAGGGGAAGTCAATGACAGCCCCGG
>NW_009201803.1:0-350 GCF_000690835.1 Fulmarus glacialis | reverse complement strand
CCAGAGACGGGGTTAAGATGGAAAAGCCCAGCGGGCGGGGGCTACCCAGCCCCACCGGCCTCACTTTTTCCTTAAATCTACAATACGAGCCCAGGTCGCAGCCCCAGAGGTGGGGAACCCCCCAGGCAAAGGTTTCGGCAGATCCTCCCGCCTTACGCGCTCCCTGCCGGGGGGACAATGAAGGCGCATGGGGAGCCGGGGGGAGCCCCAGGGGCAGAGCCGGGGCCGGGGCAGAGCCGGGGTCTGTGCTTGGGACAGGCTCCGCAGAGTTTTCACGGCGAGCCCAGAAGTGCAGGGGGCTGCTTTGTTCCGGGGGCGGCGAGGAGGCGCCGAGGGGGCCCGGGCTGCCC
>NW_009201802.1:368-9307 GCF_000690835.1 Fulmarus glacialis | reverse complement strand
CCAACCCAAACCATTCTATGATTCTACGTGTCTTTCCACTGCATTGTTGTATATCTAGTCTAATTGCATGTGTAACTAACATACATATGGTTGAGCTTGTTAAATGGTAATGTCCATATCATTTTCATATAAACATATTGATCACAAAGAGAAAGAAAAACAAGAGCACTTGCAAAATTTGTGTTGGGGACCGAGGAGGTGTCTGGGAGTCAGTAAATTCCTGCCTGTTATGTGGCAGGCAGAGGTGGAAGTAGGATTAGCCTTTAGGTTAAAGAGTCACAGGGGAACTTGAGGCTTTGCAAAGACAAAAATGCAGGAGACCATATTTTTTGCTTGTAGCTAAAGCTGATCCTCATGGGAGATTATTAACACATGTTTTTAATGTTTTGATAATTGTGCCTGTATTCAGAGACAGGATGGAAAACAGGTCAGTGGCAATCTTTGTATCTTGAGCTCTTTTTAGGATACATTCAAACAGGACTGACTATTGCTGCAAGTCAGAGAACAAGCCTAACCGTGAACCAGATGTCCTCCACGTGGACCGGGAATACACACAGCACAAAGTTATGACAAATTCTCCCTATGTGATGTAATGTGTATCTCAAAAAATCTAATGAGTTTCTCTTAGAATACCTCAAAAATGAGTAAGCAGAATAAGCAGTGTGGACTAAAGGGTTGCTGAAAAATGTATTGGAGCCCTGGAAGAGTAGTAGTACTAGAATAAATTTATTTAGAAAGAGGACAGACTGAGAAGTATAAGAATAATAAATTATTTAGAAAGTAAATTTGTTTATTCTACTGAATTTACTTGTAATGTAAGTGGGCAAGGATATTATATCCTATGTCTACAAAAGGAGAGATTTATACCAATAAATAATTATTTCTCAAATACAAAAAATAATACAAAACCACTGTCATTAGGTAGAATTCAGTTTAACTAAGAGTCATGGCTGTCAGTTAACTAAGAGTTGTTGTGGACACAGTGGTAAAGAAGATGGATCACAGTATATTGTACAACATTTCTACATCGCCCATAGGAAAAAAAAAATGCTCAGGAGATACCTCAGTATCTCACTAACAAAATAATTAAATTTTCCAATCATTCTGAATTGACCCGTCCAAGAACTTCACTAAAGTCTATGCTTGTGGCCCTTAGTTTGCTGTTGAGAAATTTGAGAAATATAAATTCAGTCTTAATGGCTTTAGGATAAGAATTGTGATGTGGAAAAATCAGTATCTTCTCTTCCAATAAAAAAGATAAGAAAACAAATAATAAGATTATGTTATCACAGTCTCTCAATTGAAAACTATTATTCATGATAACATTGCACTGGGAAGATACAGAGAAAATTACTTAGATGTAAATCATCATTGTATAAAAATACCAGTGTTTCTTTTTGCCATAGAGTTTTATAAAGTTCAATATTTACTGATTTTTTTTTTTTAGAACCTGATGAAAACAAACTCCAAAACAAAATTGTATGAGCTCACAATTACTCTTTGTATACACTAGATAAATCTATTTTTCTTCAAGGAATGGACTTTAACCATATCCAGCAGAGCCTGATTGAAAAATAGGAACAGAAACAAAGAAACCACTAGATATCTCAGATTACTTGAGCCATAAGCAGAGGATGTCACATACTGAGCCTTCTGACATGGTATCCTACAGCACCCTTGTTGTAGTCAAACCGGGGAGTTATGGGTGGATGGGTGATTACAAGGCAGGCAGAAAAATGTTTGGACTGATAAAGGGTAGTGGTTTGAAGTCTAACTTGCAGCTGGCAGTGAGAGGCATTGCTGAGGGGTTGATACTGTTTAACATCTTCAGGATGATGGAGCAGAATGACACCAATTAGTGGAAATCACCGAAAGTCAGAGCTGCTGTTCAGAGGGGCTCTGAAATGCTGGAGGTATGGACCAGAAGACCTCCAAAGGTCTCTGATCGCACTGATGATAAAGTTTCATGACCTGTTTTGTATAAAACAGCTTCAGATTATTAAGGAGTTCATGAAAACGTTGTTGTCATCTATTTAAGGATGCATTTGTCATGAATGTGCAACTACCAAGTATTATTTTAATTTGGTATTGACTGACTGAAAGGTTAATATAATTCCCTGTGTTTGTTCTCAGGAAAAGAAGTTTTATTACACTATATTTCACTACGATTTTTTTTTTTTAGTTGCACTTAATGTTTTTTTTTTCATTTAATTTCTATATATGCATGTCTTGAAATAATTACCAGGAGGGGTAACCTCCAAAAGAGTTATTCAATGTTCTGATTTTGGCCCACTTTTACTGTACTGTTGTGATGAAGACATCCTGATTGGGGAGCCAGAGCCATAGAACAGATCCTGGGAACTCACTAAGACTGATAGTGGGGGAAGTCTGCACAGCCCTTTACTCTTCTTAGTAAATTCATTCCTGAAAGTATGTTAAGTAACTGCTGTTCAAGATAAATCAGTTATCAGAATTGAAATTATGTCCAGGCCGAATAAAATGAATATAACATTGTAACTGATACCTTGAACACAGCTTTTTGGTATCTGAAAAATAGCTACTGATTTAAAAAGTAAATCACTGAGAGTATTAGAAAGGCTAACTCAAAAGAAAATAATCTGTTGAATGATGCTGATCCCATAGGAAATGTAATTTTACCTTGAAGCAAACTACCACAATTTTGAACATTCTTTGAAACACATATTTTAAAATAATTCCTTGGCTAAGTTGAAGTGACAGAAGTAACTTTCAGGCTTAAATTTGCTTTGCAGAAACCTTTTCTCTAAATAAGGTATTTCCACAAAGCTCTCAATTCATTGTCATTCTGAGTAAAATTTGTGCAGGGCATATCATAAATAATTTAGATGGTCACAGTTCTCCAAGTAAACTTAAGAACTTAGCAATTCTCATTTCGTTAACCAGTATTTTGTTGTTCGTTTTTACAATGATTTTATTGATGCAATAATTTAAATATTACTTAATATCTGTGGTTTTTCTTATTTAATATAGTTGTGGACTTTTGCGATGTCTGCACTTACCTGACCTTTTTGTAACAAGACACCAGACATAATTGGTAACTGATTTCTGCAAATATGAATTAGTTACTAAATATTCAAAGTTCTCTACTTTATGCTTCAGAAAAAGCACATTTGTTGTAATATGCTCATTTGCTACTCTGCCTGACATGCACCTCTCTATTCTTTATGCAAGTGCCCAGAAATACCTGTGATGACAGCAAATAATATTGATCTAAGATCTCGTTATAAATTCAAACCTGTCATACACTTGCTTTGAGAACTGAGAGTGCATATATTTACAGCTGTATCTAAATTTTTCATACCATCATGTATTCTATGTACTGTTTGTTACTCAGTACAGTAGCTCAGTGTTTCAACTACACTGTTTTCTATGTATTTTCTTGGAAAAGTCTCAATACCGTATATTGAAAATGCACAGAATCTTACTATAAGAAGTTAGAATAATATGTAAGAGATTATACAAAATTAATAGGAAAAAAATAATTGCAGTAGGGAGGCTGAGACTGAACGACCCCGTGTAATATGAGTAAGGAACTGTGTGACAGGTTTGTGTTTATGAGATCTCAGATCAATAATATTTGCTGTCACCACAGGTATTAATGTATTCTAAGTGTACTGAAGTTCATATTTCTGTAAAACCAATTTTAAAATTGAAGTCCAAACTCAAATAACATCTACAATTTCATATATGGAAAATTATTTAAGTGCTTAGTTATCTCCTTGAAAGGGATATACTGAAACACATTTTAAAGTATTTTCCCAAAGGAGTGGTTCTAAAAAAGGAGGTCCATGAAAATCTCTATAAAACTCTGTTTTTTAATAACATGCACCAATAATTTAAGAATAATATTATTCACAGTGTTGTGATTGGCACTTAATAAAAGAGGTCATGAAGCTGCAGTCCTCTGAACTGAGTGAGTCTTTTCCAATTGTTCTGGCTCCCCCCTTATAGGTTACTTTACAGCTTCAGGAGGATGTAAACGCTATTTCCCAAAACCATAGGAGTGAAGTGGGCTACTTGCTTTCAGAATTTGCTTAAGCCACTGTTATGCTGACTGATATATGCTTTTCATTGAAATAAGTAAATAGAAATATTAAATCTGCAGTCACAGTTACAAGGATTTGTTTGGTTAGAAGGCAGTGCAGCAGACAGATGACTCTGTTCTTGAGGGGAATGCAGGATGAAAAAATTACGTTTGTGTTATCTGGGGCTGCTTTAGGTTTGTTATTTAAGTGATTTAAAAGTCTGAGAAAGGCTCAGAAGGGGTCAGAATATTAAAATTACTTTAATTTCTCTTGAGGAAAAAAGTTTTAAATAGGAGTGCATAGTTTGTGAATAATTACATAATATGTTTTTCTTTCTTGTGAAAAGACATAGATACAGGAGCAGCTGAGTAAGAGTTTACAAAATCCCATATCTGTAGGCCTGGTATTTCCTATTCAATATACTTTTGGCTATAACTCAAGTTCCAATTTATTATTGTTTACTGACTTATGAAAAATATGCTTGGTTGTTTCTTTTGCTTTTCTGATCAGTAAACCTTTGTCATGAAGTTGAAGAAGGCATAGGATAGTGGAAAAAAAAGTATATGCTATGTGTGATACCACCATGAAGCTTTAAGTAAGCAAATTATTGTGTATAGTCCTGTATCCATTAATACAGTTACCTCCTCAATGTTAACTGCTTGTATCACCAACATTTTGCATTCTGTGTTTCCTTCCCTAAGCATTTTGTGGTGTATTTAGTTCATTAATATGAATCAGTCATATTGTCAGAAAAGGTAGTTATTAGGAAACTATTTTTAGAAGCTGGCCAGTAAAGATGAAGACTAGAGATCATTTAGTTTTAGTCAACACAAAGCTAGCTAGACAAATGGTACTAACTTTCTTTGTCTGATACATAGGTTATTTGCCTATTTATTAAATAAATCTTTTAGTACGATTCCCAATGAGATGGTCTTGCGAATGGGGATAAGATAATCCATATAGGGGGACTTGTTATTTTGTACTCTGGTGTCTTGGTGTCTCTTTCCGACAGAAATAGGAAATCTCCAATTCCAAACAAAAGCAAGTACTAGACTTTAAAAACCTTTAATGACAGGAATAAAAACATTACAATAAAATAGTAATGTTTTTGAAATAGTTTCAAGTGTTCTGATAAATTATGCTGCTGATAGAAGTTCAGTCGCCTTTAAGATTGGAGTCACTAATGAAAAAATCTGAAGCTGCAGTCCATGCTTGCAGTGAAGTGTCACTGATTCTTGGAAGTAACGCTGTGACATAAGAGATTATGTCCAAGTTCAGTTTCATTTTTTCTCAGATACATTTCTTGACACTGTGCTGTGCACAACATTAAGAAATAATCTCAGAATTGTCTTTGCTTCGGCTTCACCATCACCCAAACATTGTCATATGAATTCATGAATAGAGACAAATGCTCCCTTAACTGAACTACTCATGTTCGATTCCTGCATCTTGAAATGAGGGTAACTCCTTTATTTCAGACAGTGAAAGATATCAAGTGGCCATCAGTGGTGGATGGTGTCCTTCAGATAGCTAGATAATAATGTGCCATAATCACAATTGTTACAATTTGCAACTTTTTGTCCATTTCTAAATTGGTGTTCTATGCAGCTGTCACTACAAACCAGCCACCTTTACACTTCTGTTTCACTTATATTCTTACTTCTTGGATAACATGCACTGTCCTTTCTGGTTAATATTCAATGTGTTCCAGTGCAAATATGATAAACAAAAGAATCAACTTTCTGAATTGGTGGTAAAAATAACTTAGTACTAAAGTAAGAGGAATTGTGTCCTCTAGAAAATGAATTTCTTTCTAGTGTTAGGAAAATTTCCCAGCAGACTGAATAAAGGAATGGTTAAGATATTTATCGTCTGTTTGTTCTTTTTAGCAAACTCAACAAAAACATCATTAATGCCAGGATGAAGTACATGAAGATTGATGCTGTGTACTTTGAGAGTTCTTAAGAGATCTCCCTGTGAATGCATTAAGATAATTTCCTCTTAGAAGAAAAAAAGTGGGTAAAAACACTAAAGGGGGCAGATTTGGAGCTGGTTTTTTTTTTTTTGTGAAAGAACTCCTTTTTGAAAAATGAGGTCAGATCAGGTGAACAGTAAATTCTTCTGTTCTGCAGGTGCACCAAGTGCGCACTTATTAGCTGACCATGTGGGAAGTAGTGCACACTGTATCCTTATATTAAACAAGTACAATTTAAGCTCTTTGATCTTCTTTCAGAATTCTTGAAATACATAAAATTGTTAACTCCTGAATGTTTTTCTGTAGACCATTCCAAGTATTTTTAAGAGTAATATGTACTGCTACTGTATTTCTGTTTTCTACTGGCTTGGAGGACTAAGAATTCTGCTGGCTAGGTTCTTAGGCGGAATGATTAACGTGTATAGAAACATGTGCTTGTGTCACACATCTCGGTTTAAAAACGTGAATAATAGATCTGGTCTCGAATTCTGAGGTATGTTCGTTCTTTCTGATTTTATACCACTTAGGTTTAAATGCAAGAATTTCTGAAATTTTCAGTTCATTTCTATAAGTAAGAGAAGTTTTCCACTTGTTTCTGAACGCTCCCTCATGAAAAGAATTCTGTATTCAAATCCAGGCACACAAAGTCCTCACTTTCTCTAGGTTTCATCTTAGACAAGAAATCCACTGCCTTGTGGAGTGAAGGAGTAGGATAGATTGCTGTTCTTGTGAAAGATGGTCTTTGAGAGGACTCCTCCCAGACTACTGCTGCAAAAATTTACACAACGTTTTTGAATTTTACCTGGTTTTCAGTGAGGATCAAGTAAAAATGCCTAAGTGATTCCCTTGAGGTATTTTTGTCATACTACAGTATTGAAAAGGGGGATTTCAGTGCCCAAAATAGACTTGAGCCTCTCTGAGGACTCCCTGTTCATTTCTTAATAGGCCCCTTATGAACTTCATGGATTTGAACTTGAAATTTATAACTGTGTTAAATCTGCAGCCAACTAGAAACACCATTTTTAGAGCTATGTTTTAATAGCTGTTATACTGCATTTCCTGTTCCTGACAGTCACCTTCTTTGCATACTTTGTGAATTGTTCCTCCTTTATTGGCTTATGACTTAACCAAATATAGAAGAAAGGCGGAAGCCCGGTTATCTGAAGGCAATATGCATCTAATGGGAACATAATTGCTTCCTGTGAGAAAAGAATTACTTAGTATATGTATACACGTATGTCTGTGTATACATATACTAAGTACATAATTTTTTTTTGAAATTATATGTAATGTATATAATCAGTGTATGAGTGCATTCAAAGAAGTAGCAGTCATATTAGTAGTGAACAACAGAGGGATCTGGTTTTAGCTAGAGGAAAAAAAAGGTCTCTTCACATAGCATCAACAGTTTTAGAAAGCCCTTAAAGACCATATGATGTGTGATAGCGCCAGAACAGTTAGGAGTCGCGCAGATGTCACGCAGATGCGTGGTTTTGCATAGTCTCTTCTAATATCTTCATATATGTTACTTAAAATGATGTAATGAATACCTTTGTGTGATTTTATATAACACATGGTGGATGTCTGTCACTGAGTGTGGATGAATAGGAAATATATGAAGCATCTTTTTTTCTGGGACTGAAAGGTTAGAAGGCATTGTATTGACCACTGCAGGAAGAACTAGTAGTGTTAACAACAGTCTTTGGTCTTTACCCATTGACTGAAGTTACTAGAGTGAGAGTAACATAATAGGAATGACACCTGGGGGAGGGCCCAGGATATATGCATAGCAACAGGGTGTTCTTCAATGGCTATTGAATCATGTTGCTCAGAAATGGGAGAGCAGACACCAAGTGAGAGTTGACTGTGTTCAGCAATTAATGATTTAGAGCATTCTTAAATCATGCAGGCTAAATAATTATATATGATATTCATATTGACTAACTACTAATACTGTAGGAAACAGGGCAATGAGATTTCCATTTAATTTTGCAGTGTATTGTAGTACTATGAGTCATTTCCAACAAAAATAGCGTATTCTGGTAACTCTTGTTTGTACATACTATTCTTGTTATAAAATCTCACAGTAGGGACGAATTAATTTGCATTGTGAAGCAGCATTAAAGCAGCGCACTCTTCCTACTGACAAGTTCTTGAAACCTGGGAAAAAAAGATTTTAGTGGCTAGTTGTGTAGTCTGATTATGTGTAAAAATTGTAGATTTCTGAAATTTAGAAACACAGCCGTTCCAAAGATCAAAATGCAAAGTTTAAATTAAGCATTCAAAAATAGATGACTGGTTTCAAATGAGCTTTTATTTTTTTAATGTTAATATTCCCAAATATCCTATTATCCCAAGCAATGAATACAGATAACAGTTGCTTTCTATAACTGTCCTTAATGATACCATACTTAGCTTCTGTTTGGGGTTGTACTTGCCAGTCGTCTTCTGAAACATTTTTTTGTGAAATTCAAATAATTGAAACCCAACAGATGTAGGACATACAGCCATTATAAAAGTTAAAGGCATAAAGTTCATTAACTGCATTGAAAAATGAACATATTTTTCAGATCTATTTAAATTTTCAAAGTTAAACTTAAAAAATGCCATCTAGACTTTGAAACCTGCTAAGCTTGATTTCTATGTGGAGCAGCATTACATCACTCTAACATGCTTACTTGGTTATACTACTGTGATTATCAAATGATGGCCAGCAACAGTAACCCTTATAAAAGAAATCCACTTTACATACTATGAAGGTCATTACAGAAAACTCCAGGCTTGTAGAAAAGCAGCACAGAGATGCCATCTAGCAGTAACTCTTAGAAATTTCCTAATATTTAATAGTTCCTTCTTTCAAGATACTGCACTTAAGTATAGGAAAAAGGAAAGATTTTATA
>NW_009201802.1:0-341 GCF_000690835.1 Fulmarus glacialis | reverse complement strand
GCTGAATAGCTAGCCACCCTGCTGGAAAGAAAACTTTACTGAAATATATTATCATGCATATGATTGTATTTTCTTGTCTGTAAATACAGAGAAAAATTAGAATCAAATTAATAGATATAACATTTATTAAGTCTTCTAAAATTTATATTCTGTAATTAGAACTAAGAGTGTTTAAAATTAATCAGTAGTGAGCTGTCTTCCATTTGTTAAAGAAGAATTTCCAGAGCTGGTCAATATTCTATCATGTTGAGCAGAAAAAAAAAGAAATACGAAAGCATGGGCAATAAATTACTATGGTCAAAATAAAATCTCAACGTTCCAGAGATTTAAGAATTTTTTAT
>NW_009201801.1:0-13173 GCF_000690835.1 Fulmarus glacialis | reverse complement strand
ACCGCCCCGACACCCCCTCGCCGCGACTGGTCCTTCACTGTCCGCGGTTTTACACCTCCGCCACAGAAAGATACTTTTAAATAGTTCTCTCTCCTTCAAAAGTGTTACACAGTGTAGAAACATGTTTCTCAAGATAATTATCAGGAATTATTTATTAACACTTCCCTCAGTTTTAGGAAAACCTGTGTTTTGCTTCAGGCTCCTGTTGCTCAAGTTTGCATGTGCTTGTGTCTAAACACTTGTTCCTATAACTTGGAAATCTTAGTGCTGCATATGCACCAATTCAGAAAAACAAAATAAACTGATTCTCATTTCCACTGTTTACATGTTTCTGGGTTTGGAAGAAGCCTTAAAGTTAACACAACTGGGCCAAAAAAAATCTTATTTCTAATTTTATCAAACATGGTCTGAGCGTCGAAGTAATGACCGACTAGCAGAAGACTGAAGGGCAATTCAGGTGGTATCGGGTGGTTTTTGCTGCTCCTACACACCAGAATGAATGTGACCTTCTGACTAAAATTACCTTTCTACTAGGGGCCGGCGACTCCTTTTATTTTGACGTCGTTTCTGCTTTTTTATTCTCGGGCCACCCGTCTGAAAGCTCTCTTCCATCCCACGGCTCCCGCTGCTGGGCACAGCCCCGAGGCAAGGCCCCGAACACCCCTGAGCCCCCCGCGGAAGCAAGGGAGCTGCTGCAGCCTGGAGAGAGCGGCCCCGACATACACCTGACGAACGGCCCTTTTAGCAGGGTGAATAAACGCTTGACTTGTGACCTTTAGGGTGTCTCAAGTCACAGTACTACTCCGTCTGCCACGGGGGTTTAAATAATTTAATTCTTTTTCTGAAGGGCAGTCGCCAGATTCTTTCATACAGTTTTTAAGTTGAGAAAGCCAACTTGAGAAACCAGTAGAGATGAAGATCATCAGAGCCCACTCAAAGCTGGAAACAGCTGCCAGGGGTGACAAATTTCCAAGCCCCACACTTTCATTCTTTTTCACTGTTTAAGTGAGAGTCTTCATTGTAATAAGTTACATACAAAAAAAAAAGTACAGAAAATGTAACACACCATCAATTACTTCTCTGTGGAATTAATTCAAAAGATGCAACTAAAATGAAAATCCAAGAAGAATGAAACCCTGTAAGAATTTTAGTAATTCACATCTTTATATCTCAAACCAAAATAGTAGTCTTCCTCTTCTTCGCAAGCAGTATCTCAAGGAAAAAGCGGCAGTAAGGTTTTCTATTACCGTAACTTCACTACTTCAACACAGTTAATTAGTATAGCAAATTTGATAATGTGTTATGAAACCTCAAACAAACCAAACTAATTTAGGGGTAAAGGAATGAGACCGTACACTAATTGAAACCTGTTGTTTGACTGGGGCAGATAATATACGCACACCATCTCCAGACGGAATGTTTTGCTGATTGCTCCCTTACAGCATTCTGCTCTGTAAAACACAACAGGACACAAGGCCACACATCAAGATGCAGATGGCAATTCTGCCGGCTTGTGGTATGTAGAGAGACTGACCTCGTGGTAGTCGATGGGGCTCCACATAAGCCCATTCATCTCCCTGCACGCTAGAAACTGTAGGAACAGAGCTATTTTTGATTTCTGCAATCCTCCACTAGCACCATGGTCTTTAAAAAAAACCCCAAAACCCAACAAAACACAACAGATTTTTAATGCAAAAATACTACACAATTCCTAGGCTGCAAGAACAAGCACAATAAAGGCATTCCACAGAGCTGCAAATTTGTGAGCTCTTACATATATGGTACAAAATCAAGAATGACAGGATCTAAAGATGAGGTGTCAGCAAGAAACTTAAATATAAAAGCTTAGTGGACTATGTTCTGGCACACTACAGATTTATTTTACATTATAAAGGTCAGACGGAGAATAACTTCAAAATTAATGGTTAAGCAAAGTATCAGTTTGCAGCTTCTTTCTCCCCCCCTCTATAAGCAAGGGAAGAGGGAACAGAGATTACCCTAATCTCCTATCATTGACCCAGAACATGTTGCTAGGCAGGTGGCTGGGGACAACTTTCATAGATAAGTCTCTAAAGGGCTCCACTGAACGTTACTATGGATGCCCGTGAAGTACAAAGGTGAATACAGAGGAAAAGGAAAGGCAAAGCATCTACTGCAAACAGAATTTAGCTTACTCAGAGAATCTATTGATAGACAATATTAAAGTATGAATTTTATATCACCAGATACTGTGTAATTTAAGAAAAAACAGTTTCCTGGTTAGTTTTCTAATAATAATTAAAAAACCAAACCACCAAACAAACTAAAGTAAATAATTTTATTATTCATAACAAACTACAGAAATCCCAGGCAAGATGGTATCTCTTATGTGGAATTTTGGTATGGCCTACATGACATTTCCAGTCGTGTCAAAAATATTTCTATTGATAATATCCAATGGCCATCAAAAGAAAGAATCGATTCAAATTAAGTAAAAACCAAGCATAATAGTTGGAATCAAGACACATGGAAAAACTTTAAATCCTCATGAATTGATTCACCTACTGATAACCTCAGTATCAAGGTTCATTCACATACTGATAAGATGGTAGACAACTCGAAGGAAATACTCATAAAAAGCCTAAAAATTGTAGATCAAGTTAGCATGCAAATAATTTTGTAACATATTGAAATATCCAGACCTTTAGCAAGATGGTGTGAAGTGGTCAATGTCAGGCCTCAGTCCTTCTTAAAATGCTCAAAAGTCAAGTGACAGGATATTGCAAACATTGACTAAAATTATAGTATAAAGAGGACAAGCCAGATTTGTTTCAGGCCTATTTGGTAAAATTAAATATGTGTAAAAGATCTCCCTGAGAGACAGGCTTCTGTCAGAATCCAGTCCGAGATGTCAGCATGAATTAACCAATAAACAAACAGGTGTGGATTTACCAGGCAGAGAGATATGCTTAACGTGGCATTACCATCTGTTAGCACTGGTCAATACAGACCCACAAACACATCAGTATTGTGTGATATAGCGTCCCAGGGATGTGCTTGTCCCTAAATTTCAGCTTCCACTACAAAGACCACAAATGCTAATTTAATCATAATCCTGCTACAAAACCACATAACAACACTTACATTTAGAATGAACTAAAGCAACTCCAGAATGAATCAAAATCAAATAAAATTATTACTTCATAAAACATTACCCTACACGCACTCTTCCCACTGTGAAGAGGAAAACAAGTGAACCAAAATGCAACAGATACTAGTTACATTTCAACCACACTACAGGGAAGCACCTACGCAGCAACGACAGCAAATATGGTCCAGCAATCTACACAGAAAAACATAAGGCCCCATTGGGTCAGAAACTCTGCACTTCTCATTTACTGTACACAACGCTGGCGCAGGCACAGAAAGCTGTGATTTGGCATAGGCAGCAGAAAGCAAATGGCAGGAGAAAACAGAGTGGTAATAGTCAACAGACAGGTAGACATCAATAGCATCTAGCAAGGCTGCTAGAGAAACTTGCACCTCTGCCTAGTGCACACTGCAGGCAGCTGAGCAGACAGGAAAGGAAAAAATAATTCAGTGTCTAACTTTAATGACACTTACGACTAGAATCCCAAAACAAGAGCAATGCTGTGTTAAAGGCACATTGCATGAGCGTATCGTAAAGTCTTGGCTCCAAACTGCGTCCATTGAAACAGATGACATGATGGAAGGGAAAGGGTTACCCCATTATTTTCTTAAGCTCTCTCACCAACACCGAGGAGGCCTGCTCCCCTGAAACATAGTGAGAGTGAATGTATGAAGTGTTTATGCAGAAAAAGCTGTACAAAAGACAAAACAGGATTACTGTCCATGTCTGAAGGGCTACTGGAACCAGGGGTTCTCTGCTCTTACTTAATTATTTTGGATAGTAGGCCTTCCTATTTAGACTTTGCTCAACTGGTCAGAATATGACATAACAAAAGAAAATTAAAAATAAGTTGGAATATCCTCCAAGAGATCTGGAAACTACATGCACTCACTAAAATACGCAGCAATGCAATTAAGCCAGCAGATTCACAGAATAAACCATCACTGACAAAAAAAGTATTATTTCTAGATAGCAACCTAATTTTACAAAAAAACCAATTGATCTTGTGAAGTAGAATAAAGACAGCATTATCATAGAACTACTTAATTAAGTTATCAAGGAAAATCATAGCAGTTTAACTAAGATACTGATGCTGTAAACTAAAAAAGAAAATTCTTCAAATTAACTCACACAGATCTTTTCATAGAAATAAAAGGGAGAAACTGCATTACCTTGCTTTGCGAACATATAGCTGTGGGTAATACCGATGTCTGGGGCACACAAGCAAGGTAAAGTTTGTATCCGCTACCGAACCTGGAGCGGTCATCATCTTTTCAAAGACATTTCCCATGTCTGGCTCTGTGAATGACAAAAATCTGTTAGGAGCAGAGAAACTTCATTATGTAAGCTTCTAAATGATCAGCAAAACTCTTTGAGGAAAATGGAGTTTTGAACTTAAACCACAGATGGCATAATGCTCTAAGTCTTTTAAGCTAAGCAATGAAGCTGAAATGACAGTAGTATAAACATGTGAAAGGATTGTTACCCCAAATCTGAATAAGCTCCAAAGCAATCAGAAATTGGTAGGATCAAATCCCTATAGAAATACTAGTCTTATAACCAATACTATATGCCACTGGAGAATCTCTGTCAGGACTTGTTATGCTGAAGGAAAGTTGACATTTCTTGCTAGGGTAGGTTTGACAAAAGCCCTTACTCAGGTACTGTTTTCTGTAGCTGACACACCACTACGGAGTTTTTTAGCATGACTTGGTCCTAAGATGTCTAGAAATTGGCATATGAGAAAAGGTTCCAGTTCACTTCAAGGAAAGCTCCAACCAAAAATCAGTCATTAAGCAGACGCTTGGTTTATTAGTCTGAATTCAGGACTGAAATTCCAAGTCAGATGCTGTTCTCCAATTAAGATGCACATTCTTCATCTTTGTACCTCTGCTCTAAAAGAAATAATTCTAGTTTCCTTCCATGTCTCCAGCACCCCTCCTGACCCTCGCCAAAGTGTCCTCTCCCCATCTTGTGCTCACTTGGCTAAGTAACAGAATGTACCTGATGTGACTGGTTGTGATATATGGGCATGATGCCTGGCTGACATGTACGAATTTATGTATGTGTGTGCTTGCGAATATATATACACGTGTCAAGTGGCCTATTAGTCATTGTCTCTCAAAGTACAAGCACTGATTTCCATCTCTTGACTCTATTCAGCCAGAAGTCTTCACAAAACTTGTAGGAATTTATTTCTGAGATCTTTACTCCTGTTTGAAGTCCTATCTGTTTCTGGCAAATTTGAAGACTGCAGGAAATGGAAAGACTGCTGAATGGACTGCTGGAGCAAACATGTAACCACATAAACCTCTTTTACAAGGTATGTCCTTTAGAGGATACTTTAAGATTGTGTTTTCTGCATGTTTACAAAATAACTGTTCTCAATATTTAAAAAAAAAAAAAAACAACCACAAAAACAACCCCCAAAAACCCCAAACACAAAAAAAAGGCCACCAACACAGTGCATATTATGATAATGAGATTTGAGATTGTTCTCATTGTTTTAAGAATAAAATAGTATTAAATTCTTACCTAAGTTCTCATCAGCTGGTATGAAGAGAAGTATAAACTGCAGTTCTGGTACTCTGATAAAAGCTCTCCTGGATAAATAACATAACTGTATTCAGTCTTTCATTATTTCAGCAGTTAGTCTTTTAATATATAAATTTTTTTCTCCAATGTCTCTAATCTTCCTTCATGAGTCCACATGGCTCAAAAATTAAAACATTTTATTTATGACAAATAAGATCATGTGAAATTCATCTGGGCATTTTTTTACTGTATTTTTTTCTACCTTATTTCTCTCAATTTCCTAATCCTTAGATTTCAAACATCCTCCTTTTTATATCAGTTCCCCAGTGGTGAAAAAATTAAAGATGCCAGATCTCTGCTGGCAAATCTCTGACCTGGCATCTGGATGAGCTGGCTTGACATGACAAAGTAACTGTAAATTCAACAGCAACAGCACCAAGAGCAATTCACTGTTTATGTAAGTAGATTTTGAGTATACCAAATAACCTGAGCAATGGTTATATTTGAGTACTGAGCTAACACAATAAGATATTGTGTTGCTTGTACTGTATGTTGCAGCCATATCATCTGCAGCTTACAAACTACCAATAGATTACCCAGGAACAAGTGTATTCCAGAAACATCTAAAGCTTTTTAAGCTTCCTGCTCAGTCATGCGCTTTGATTTTTACAAGTGGAAATTTAGGAAAAGGAAAGATCAATCTGCCTTGCAACTGCAGTACTATTTCTGTGGAAAATTACAGCAAAGATACAGCTAAACCTTAACACTGTTTGGGAAGCATACTTGGAACTCTGACAGCTTGGTTTCAAAGCCAACAGTGCACATTTGATTAATACAAGGTTATGTTTTATTACCTTCCGAGGCTGTTTAGAAAGATATTTAATTTTGATCCGGTGATCACCTTAAGGCATTTTTTAGATTCCATAGCCTCTCCAAATGATGGTAGGAGAGTGCACATGCTTCACTACAGAAAGTTACATATGAACTCACTTAACAATTTCTTGGGAACATCCAGCTGCGTATTCTTCTTTTGCCACGAAGAGATGCATGAACAACGTGTTCAAAGGCTACAAAATGAGGAATGAAAATCTAAACACCATGCAGCTAATATTTATTAAGTCAACCCAAGTATTATTTCCAATATATATGATCTGCACTCAAAATTAGTACCTTCAGATATATAAGTAACTTCAAAGCTTACTTTGATAATGTGTGGATAAAGCTATGTGATTAAAAGACTTTTTTTTTTAATATCACAATTTGTGCTTCTGTAATATTTTTGATTTAAACTCAAGCTTACTATTGTTTGACTACAATATACATACATCATTTCATATTTAACAGTATTAATCCCAGACTAACAACATTTTAATTTAACCACAACAATTAAAAACTAAATTTTAACAACATTTAATTTAATGTTTGGCTGATAACGACGTTCTTTCTAGGTTTAAAAAACTCAGAAGCTCACACACGTCTCATACTCCTAAAATGTTTTTTCTTTAAACGTAGTAAGAAAAATTACAAAGTCTTAAGACTGTATCATTACATACACTTAAATATCCAAGCAGAAACAGAGCAGATTAAGAGACATTTTTATCCTATATGCCTCCAGTTAACCTGGAGAACATGAGCAAAGGAAAACCCTTGTGCTGGAATGGAAGGTGCTATTAATTCAGCTGTTTTCTCTTGCATATTATTTTCAAGTGCTGAGTCAATGAAGGTCAACCTGTAGATGAAATATTTCTACAAAAAATATTTTAAATGGGAAAACTTGAGGTCTTCTGAATAGTTTAATATTCAACTAAAACATCATGGCTAGAGTCACCAATAAATTTCAGCAACTTTAGAGCAAGAATGATTTTAATAGAGGTTGCAGTATATGGACCAGCACAAAGACAACAGGCTATTCTAATGAATAAACATCAAAAGCCATTTCTAAAAAAAAAAACCAAACCCACACTCTTTTTTGTTTGTTTTTTAAATGCAAAAGAAAAAGGAAGGGGGGGGGAAGAATGTTTTGTTCTTGAGGTCCAAGAGGAAGCCCAGGAGACAAGATTTGGCCTGTAACTGTTTCTGAATAGTGATGGTAACCAGGCAATCCTGTAAAGCATCTTCATTAATTAAATTCTGCACAAGTCAATTCCTAATTCAGACCTTTAAGCTATCTTATCATTTCTGTGCTCTGGGAAAAAGACTTGTCAACTAGACTTTTAAGAAATTCTATTTTCAGAAGATCTCCATTTTCTAAAGCACATCTGCATGGATTTAACCTGCTCTTAACCAACGATATCTCATCTAGTTATAACTCAGAATAGGTTCAGTTGTTTTGTCAGTGCAGGAGCATAAAACATGTACTGAATCTTTTGTACATATTTTAGAAAATAATCTCCATTGCAGAAAAAGAAGAGTTGTTCCGCTCCTTGTCAATATTCCAAAGTATCTTTCACTCCTGCTTATGAGTAGTAATTCCTACCATGCTCAAGCTCTTTTTTTTTTGTCTTTTCTCTTTGTATGCCCCTGCACTCTGAAGTCAGCTGCAGCTTTGCTGCAAGAGATATTGTCAAGCAGGCCGCCTGAGGAAGAGCTTGCAGAACTGACAGCACAGCATAACCCAACAGGAGCAGCTGCAGCTGCACAGTGAATGAAGTGGTTGTGCCTGCAATATGCCTGTATACAAAGTACTGCTCAAGTGACAAAGAAAACAGATTACAAGAAAATTACATGGTTTTTTTTCTATACTCCCTTTGGCTGTAATAATTTTGTTTCCTTTAACGGCACACAGCATTTTCAAATACAATTGCTCTATTTGTCAGTTTTTCTGCAAGCCATTGCTTGATGTCACCCAGAACAACACTGGAAAACTGACGAACAAACTGTCCAGAGACAATTTCAGTACTGCCAATACCTTATTCCAGCATGTGCTGCCCAGCTTTTGAGTGTTTATGGTTAACATTTTCCATCTTTTCTCAACAATCACAGGATCTAGTTCCCAGCTGGACTAAATGATGGGCAGCATTTGAATCCTGAACCTCTAAGTGCCTATTTCTAGTCCGTAATTTCTAAGAGTAATTCATAAACTTGACCAAGGAGCCTGTATGAAAACTGGCACCACGCAGAACGGAGTGCAGCAGTCTCCACACCAGCACCAAACAAGCTTTCTCCAGAACCAAGATGCTCATGTCAGCATGGTCCTCCACCCAGTCTAAGTCACCACCCTTCTAGCAAGGGTACACTCCCTGTCCCTTATTCTTTCTCTGCGGCAATTAAATTTGCATTCAGTTCTGTAAAATAGCAAAACTTTATTCCAAAGGGTGAGAAATGAGGATTCCAGTTCCCTTACAGTGAGAAGGACCTTAGAGCAAGGACTCCACCTCCCAGGTAAATGTTCTGTTACATAGCACCAGAGCTGGACAGGTTTTTGAATGAAAAATATTGGTGACAGCTATCATTCACACTGCTCTCAGTGCTAGCACAATGCATCAGACATGTCCTGCACATGCCTGGCAAAGAAAGGACTTGTGTTCCCTAACTGCCATCCTTACAGTTACCTTCAGTTACAGTAGTGGCAAAAGCACAGGTACTCATGAACTTTTGAGCACCTGAGGGTTTAGTAAGGAATCTGATGATCACCTTCTTCAGCCTGAATGCCTCAAATCTACTAAAGTAGATTTTAGATGCCTATGCATATTTTTCATATCTGAGCTTTAAATGAAAACTCAACTAAAATCACACAATTTACTTACAGTGCATTTACTGTTAATGTAGTTTTCACGTAAGAATGGTTCCCAATCAGACTGATCAGTGATATTCCAATTTGGATAGTCCAGAAAGACAGCATGGGCTATAACCTCATTCTTCTCATTGCAGAGTGTCAAAGCAAGATTTGATTTTTCTCTGTGGAAACAATTTAATTTTGCAGAAGTTGAAGAAACTACACAAAGAAAAGTTACTGACTGTTAATTCAGCCTGTTAGAATAGCAAAATTAGCCATGTTCAAAAGTGCTCCCAGGATCGGGCCTCAGTAAAACTTCACTGCCCGCATCCTAACTTGACTTCAATTATTGCTTCAATTCCAAGTATTTATTTAGTTTATTCTGACATTATAACAATTCACATGATTTTTCAAATCCTCAATTACTTATGAATTTGATATGCAAGACTTCAATGCTCCCTCTTCTTTGTACATTTCTTCATATATCTATTTTTTCCCCAAACAGCTGGTATCTGAGACACTTGCCATTAAGTCAAGCAGAAAAAAACCTAAGTGACACATCAGCATTTCACACAGTCTGTCTCTGCTGTTCATCACTGCACAGAAAGATGAAGCGCCAAAGGTTCATCACTATCTCCGGTGATGAAGATATGGTAACAGAAGACTTCTACAGCCACTCTTTTCCGCTAAGGACATTGCCATGCAAGCAGCTAGGATACAGATGTCAAAACATGGAGGATATTAGGTGTCTTGGGGGCATGAAAAGAAGAGGCACATTGATACATATTTTATGGCAGATAGAGACTGTCTCCCAAGGTAGAATAAAGAGAGGCAAAAAAATAACCAATTCCTTTCATTAAGGGGAAACTGGAAGAGAAGGAAAAGATTTCGACAGACACAGGAAAAGAAAACAACGGTCGCGGCCACAAAGTGATTAAAACCCCTAGTCCCTGCCCCTCTACTTCTATCACCCTACTTCTGTCAGCAAAAGGTTCTGTTAGATGGAGCAGACATTGGAATCTGATGGTTTCATCAGGTATTATTCAAAAGTATTTCTTCTGAACTTTTATAAAAAGGAAGCTAGTAGAGAGTCAAATCTTGTCTACCATGCTGGCAGCAGTGATCCAAGTTTGCACAGTCATGCATATGTGATGCAGAGAAGAGATGGAAGCAGATTTTCTTTCCCTTTTTGTGAAAAGTCATTATGCCACACCACGTAAAGGCTCATAAAAGTTTTCTGCCATTTTAGATGTAACAATTTCTTGAAGTTTCCTGCAAGAAAGGTAATATAATGTCCCTAAAATACTGTTACTTACAAAAGGTACATGACATCAATCCTTCCAAAAACTACTTCTGTAAAATGGTTGAAGAGGCTGATAATATTTGAAACATCATGTGACTCTGTTCTTCTGGCACTGACTACTTCTGTATCTCCTCTCGAAGAAGTTATTGTAGTCATCTTACAGACTGCAACAAGAAAGAAAACATTGCTGTTCTGGCAGATCCCACTGCAATTCATTGTTCGACATAGTTACTTGAAATGGATTTCTATAACCACACTGTGAAGACGTGCAATTGGGATGGATTTAAGTGCCTTGTTCCTATAGACCTCCACAAAAATACATACTGCCTGCATATATATACAGCACAAGTGCAGAAGTAGAAATACAGCAGGCAATCATCCCTACTGTATGTATTCTACATGCTACACAGGAAATAGATGTTTTTAATAGGCTACAAATTGCTTTTACATTTAATAATTTATAGGCATTTGCGTGCTATCTGTCAGAACATTAATAATTTCAGACTTAATAGCCTTAAGTCTACAGGGTTGGAAGGATCAGCTGCAAACAACCAGGATAAGAATGCCCTGGTAACATTAAACAGCAATTTCAGGCAAGTTAAGTGTATTTTGTCCAAAACAGCTCCTCAAATTTCTTTTTAAGTCAACAGCGATGCTTAAATTTCAGAAGGAATTGAAAGCTCTTTAGCTTCCCTGCCCAGAAGAAAAACGTTTTTGTGGTTCCACATTCACAGAATTTGCCAGGTCCAGGTGATTTATTGACATGCCTAGCAATTTCAGAACATATGGGGCAACAGGCATTCAGATCAGCTGTGACTATCAACTAACAGTACATTTATCCTTCAGTTGTGTTGCTACTCAATATTGTAGCCTGTTGTGATATAATCAAGAATTAGGCATGTAAAACAAATTGACCAAACACAAGTTTCTGCAATTTCTTAAATATACTTGTGCAAAATATAGCATTACTAACTCAAAAAAAAGTCTCAGTAACCAACGTACCTAGACTAGCAGAACACTTTTACCAATCTACCAAACACAACAGCCATTTCTAACATTGGCTCCAAACCCAGATGAAATGCCCAATTATTAGGCCCCACAGATCCCAACTAAAATGGGATGACAAAGGAAACACTGAATTTTATACCTTTTAAATACAGAGAAAGTCATGTGTACAGCTACATTTTTCACACACAGTCAAGGTATTGTTATAGGTGATACCACAGGTGTCAGTCGTGCAAATATACGTTTGCAAAGAGGTCCCAGCACCAACCTAAGGCAAAATGTCCTCTGCAGGTTTTAATGCGAGCGCTTAGTAAACAGAATTGTGGTTATGTAGAAAGAACTAGCTAGGCTAGCGTGTACTTATTACTGAGTGCAACAATAACACCTACAAGGAAAAAAAATTATACTAGCTTGTATAAGCAACTTCTCAAACATCGTAAGTTGTAAGATATATATATTCTTCCTAGTGGAGTGGAAGGCAACTATACCCAGGGCTAAATAACAGGTGATTCTTAAAATAAGTAAAGAAAATGGCCACATAATTCGCTTATACATTTCATTAAGTAACTGCAAACTGTGAGACTACTAAAATAGTTGGTGATTTTATTAATGTCCACTCCACATATCAAAATAAACAGGAATGTTAAAGTGTTAACGAACTTAAGTTCGTTTGCCACATTTCCATATTCAGTTGTTAAACAACGTTAAGTTCGTTTGCCACATTTCCATATTCAATTGTTAAACAATACATTAAAAATTATCACCCCCTTCTCCACTAGCTCGCCTTAAAGGCCCTAAACACTCATGCAACCATGACTGACAGAAAGCAGCATTTACACATCAAGAATGTACCGTTTTCATAAGAAAATGCACTGTTCCTACAGCAACTCCTGTATTTCTACTATGAGAGCAGCACACCATAGATGAGAGACTTGGCAAAATAAGCAGATAAAGAACCGTTCCTCTTCCGAAGTAACGCTTGGAATAGTTTCCTCTCTGCCTCCCTAAACAAACGCTCTTTTTGAGCGCAAGTGCGATTCCCGTGCGGTATGTTTTTTCTGTTTCTGACTCAAAACACACCAAACCCTACATACCACAGGTGTGTGTCTGAGGAGACTTCTGCGGCATATCTGATCGCTTGGGGAGATGGCGGGCGGCGCCCAGCACCCCACGCCGAACCAGGCCAAGCATTAACGGCTTGCCTCAGCCGCAGGGACGAAGCCGGCCGGCCTCCTCCCCGAAGGGCGCAGGGGAAGGAGGCCAGACCCGCACTGCAACGCTGAGGCGGCCCGAGGGAAGGCGGCTGGGTCAGAGAGCCGGGCAGAGCTCTCTCACCTGACAGGAGCGACAGCGGCACGGGCAGTTAGGGCGGGACAGGAGTTTAACGCCCTCACTGTTAACACCTCCCGGGCCACGCGTGGGCAGCACGGACCCTGCCAGGCCGTCAAAGACCCACTAACCGCCCTGACGGCCGTCACCCCCCCG
>NW_009201800.1:0-9745 GCF_000690835.1 Fulmarus glacialis | reverse complement strand
GCTGGCCTTCTGGCATTTTTGCCTGACTTTCTCCTTGTTGGGACGCATTGCTCCTGAGCTTGGAGGAGGTGATCCTTGAATATTAACCAGGTTTCTTGGTTTCTCTTATACACCTATACTACCTCTATTATTCCACTCCATACACTGGAGCAGCAAAGGGCAGGATGGCACTCCAGAAACCCTGACCCAGGGTTCAAATAGCATAAATATTTGAGATTTCTAGGTAGAGTGAATATTAGTCTGTCTGAGACAAGGAAAATTCCAATGCAATTTCAAACACTGGTAGAAAAATTCAAGAGGTACCTAACCAAATAGTCTTAAGACTAAAGAATTTGTCGGGTTCCTTCTGAATTTTTTTTTTTTTTTTTTTTTTGCATGCCAGCATCCCATGAAAGCTCCAGAGGCTTTCTTTAAAGTTTTCCTTCACTGTTTCTTCCTCCCATGTGAAAAATAGTAAAAGAAGGTTATATTAATGACAAATTAAGGAGCCTACATGATCAAACCCACAGAGTTCAGGGAATTCCATATTTAAGGTTAACCTAACTTTCACTGTGCCCCTATATATGTGTGTTTTCACATGGTTCATAATGTACAGTGACCACAGACCGATAGATTCAATAGATTTTAAGGTTTTTATGCAAATATATACACTTCCAAGGAACTTTACCACGTATTTATTCAGTTCTAATAGGTGGTTGAATAATAGTCACTACAAACCTAAAATTTCACTTTTGGTCTTTCAGTGTATTGTTAATTTATTTCAACTATTTCCTTTCAGATTTATCTTAAAAGGGATGTTGTAATAATGATTAGTTTGGGTTATTACATATACAATCTAACATATCAGCTATTTACCTCCCTTTAGGTATTAAATACTGTAATTTAAAAAAATGTATATTTTAGCAGAATTACTTTTGTTTATATTTCCACTAAGAACAGAAGTCAGGCTTCTGTTATGTTACCGTTTCTTCTAGATTCACTGTAATATGACCGAGTGTTCACCAACATTCCTAAATTACCAGGTAGGATGTCAATAGCCAGATATTTCATTCAGCTTCCAAAAACCTCGGAAAAATTGTACATTGGCTGAAATAAACTGTTTAAAATTACAAAACACGCTGTCACTATTACAAACATGTAGGACACATGAGTTTATTAGCTGACAGACTGTACTATCTAAGTTCTGTCTAAGGTAGCTTGGTAACCAAGAAACATTACAAAGGCAAGATATTTTTCAGAAAGATGAATCTCTTTCACAAGGTCAATAGACACTAAGTGGAGAGTTCATGGAATCCATTTCAAAAATAAATAAATAAATAAAACAAAAAACAAAACCCACCTTCCAGCTTGAACCTCTCTCCAAAGTTGACAATTACAAGCCAAAATCTTCAAGTTCTGAGTCAAACCCAGAAAGTTAACAACACTAAATTCTTTTAAGGGTTCTCCCTTCAGCCAGCATTAATATGTCAAACTTTGTTCCAAGCCAGTACAGATTTGTGATCACTCTTGATTCTTTGAAACTAAAGCACTAAAAATGCTTATGTTCTCCAGCATATGTTTCCAGGGAAACACCATTAGTTCAGGAAGATATGAACGAACATATCTGCACAGGTAGGCCAATTATTTTTCTCACATCAAATAATCAAATTCCCAATCATTTTTGCACCAAACATGTTAGCTGTACTAATTTTTCTAGAATAAATCTGGAAAATTTGTTTGTTTTCTTGTTTCTTACCCATTTTTCAAAGCTCTGTAGGTACCTCAGCATTTTTCCCATATCAGTTCATGCATTTGCAAAGGCTTCTGCATTTATCATCACCTGTATTTTTTATTAATATGCTGTTTACTTGACTTATCAGATCATTAATAAAGATGTTAAGGAAAATGCACTTAACAGTTATCTCCATAGCACTATGGACATCTCTCCACAATCCATTGCTTTTCCATTTATCACTTTGTAAAGATCCTTTTTCTGTACAAATCAAATTGGAATTGGGTCCCTAGTGAAAACCCAGATTTTTGTTCACAATGAACCAGTCTGACTACAACATGTTTCATTTGAGCCACCGTAATAATTCATCTGTAATAAAAATATATAGTAGAGACTAGATTGAGTGTTGAATCAACTGTGCTTGATGAAATTTACTCTGAATTACTTCAGAGGAATGGCCAGGGCAATCTGAGAGCTGCTCAAGATTACTTTCATGAATTCATGGAAGTTGACTAAGATCTCTGAAGTTTAAAGTTTTGAGAGCTGTGGGTAGGACAGGAGGGGAAACCCCAGTATCATTCACTCATCTGTAAAATACATTGGAACAAATAATAAAACAAGCTTTTTGCTTATATCATAGCTGCTTACGAATTTCAGCACGGATTTGTCAAAAACATTTAAATTTCTTCTAGGGTATTAAATTCTTTTAGGATATGAAAACAATGAGAACATAAGAGCGAGTAAGCATGTGAAAGGTACTGCAATGGCTTTTCTTGCACATAAAACAACTGGTATGAAAACACAAGCAGACCAGGATCAAGATATGCGAGTAAAACCTAAGCTGAGGTACTACCAGGTTCAGGGCATCGTATGTTAAGATACTTGCAGCCTGATCACAGGTGAATCCACAAGACAGCAGGAAGAAGTTTAAGAAATCTAGAAAATCTCTTATTCGGTGGTTATTTCCTATGGCCCTAATATATTACGTACTGCATTTTCAATTAAAAAGATGGAGACTAGTGATTTACAGAGACACCTGACAGCTAGGAAAGAACAGGTGATTTTAACACCTACACTATTACATCAACTTCAGTCAATTGTGTGTCACATGCACATAACCAGTCTTACTGAAAACAATCTGACATATTGCAGAAAAAGGGATTCTAGACGTAGCTACCAGATACTTTGTTATGAAATTCTGGAACTTTTAATTAATAGCTAACATTTGCCAAGTTTCAGAAAGCTAAATAACCAGAGTCTCATTTAAATCACAGCCCTTAAAAATTGATCCATCATGGACTGACCTGGCTCCTAATGTTCTTTTCCATGTACTAAACTAAGTTGAGAGCTTATGGTGAGCAAGGCACTGGAAAACCACTGCAAATTGCTAATCTCTCAATCCCTACAAAAAGTTAGCAAATTATCTTAATTGACTGCTGCCCAAAGCTATGCTAGTATTTAAAATTATAGCACAAATGTTATTCCAATAATACTGTTTACCAGGAAACCCATGCCACTGGCATCATCCCAAACTGTTTGAGGTAATCGCACTTTTGGGCCATGGAGAGGAGGCTAGAACACCTGGCACCTCAGGGCAAAAGTCTCATTCACACCTACTCCCCATCCCAAGCCAAATAACGGCACAAATTAGCCCTTATGCATCCCCTTTTTCTCCCCAGTATTACACACAGAAAGAGACGCACGGCAACAGCTGAAGGATAATCATGCCGTACTCATTAAAAAAAAAAAAAAAAAAAAAAAAACACAAAAACACGCTTCATACTACAAGCAGCTAAACTACTCCAGCCTGCAGCCTCTCCATGGGGAGAAGCACTCAGCTATACAGCATCCACAAAGCCAGTACGCCTCTAGCAGTAAAAGCATCCCAGAGCACCTATAGAAGGCTTACACTGGAGAGATTACAGTGCATGCAATTGCACTCACAGCCAGTTCAGTCTGCTGGCCAATGGGGAAGGACAAGCAACCTGTCAACTTGTCTTCCAAGCAGTTTGTAATTAGCCATTACCCAGATTCCAGAGGCACTTCATGCTTTCCACTGCCTCCTCTCCATTGTGCAAAGAGAAGAGAGAAGGATGAAGGTTCCTATCTCCCTTGCTGAGCCAAGCCTAGCAAATACCCTGGATCCCTCTCAGCAACTGTGAAAGAGCAAGCATGCCCAAAGGCTGTGTTCAGACATCTCTTTGTCACACAACAGAGCTGTTTACTACTTTTGATACAAAATGAATTATCTTCACCACAACACACTCAGACAGGACACCTGCCAGAAAATTATTAGGTTCAACAGCATGCAAGGTAGTGTTACAGCTTTCAACCAACTATTACCCAAGGTTTGAAGTGGCACACTTTTCTATCTCACTGTTAAAGAAGGGAACATGAGACCCATTTCAGCTGCCCCCTCCACCCATCCTTTTATCACCTATACTGATGTAAAATGATTGAGAAAAGCAAAGCTCTTCTCCAGCAGAGAGCTCTCTACCAGCCTCAAAGAACATAGCACGATCTGGATGACCACAAAGGAGAGATATGGCAATAACAAGTCTTTGCCCTGAGGACTCCATTTCTCACAGCCATAGCAACTCAGCCATAAGTTTAGTCTTGCACATGCAGAAGGTAGGTTTCGCAGGTACCACTCCAATTGAGTAGAAATACTAAAACTAATTAGCCTCCTTCCTCTGCACATAAAGATAAAATAGTAGGATTTTCTGAGATTGTAGGTGGATGTGTTTGGGATCATTATCCTCCTAAATTGTGAAAACAGAAAGAAAAAGAACAACTGGGATAGTTCCCAATGGGCAGCCTCTTATCCATCACATCAGGTTAAACTAGGTTTTGCAACAGCATGATCAGCTCTGCCGGAGCATAAGGGTACAGGATGAGTTCAGGGGCTTTTGTCACTACAGAAGGTAGTTTTAAGCAGCACAAGAGACACTCAGCAATGGGAAAATATGGTTAAAATACTCTTCCCTTGCTCAGGGGAGCTCTACCATCGGAAATCAGCTCAAGCAAAACAAGAAAGGAACTGCGGGGTTGGAGTTGGCCTTATCTGATAGAACATCAGAAAAAATGTTAAGGAGACAATCAAGAGCGAGGTGTCAGAATTTAGTATAGCATGCCTTTGGCACTGATTTTTTGGAGAAGAGAAAGTTGTATATTCAACCTATCTGTACTTCAGAAAAGCATTTAATGTAGTGCCACATGAGATCAGCTAAAATATAGAAAAGAGGAATTAGTGTGGTGGAGCAGGGACTGACTAAAAGCACTTGTGCTGAAAAGCAGAAGTAAAGGGCTGGAAAGAGATCAGCAATGGACTTTTCTCAGGCTTTGTCTTGGGACTGATATTGCTCACTATATTCACTAGCAACCTTGCAGAAGCAATCTTGCCATGACCCACACACTTTTTTTCCTCAAGCAAATGCTTGGATAAACAAATAATCTTTCCTGTGTGCCCCAAAACTCAGCAAAATTTCCCTTCAGAAAACCTAAAAAGAGAGCAATACTAAAAACGATGTGTTCCTATCACTATCTAAAAATCTATCACTTGTTCTGATTATTTTTGAAAGCAAACTCTTTACGGAGAAGTTAGAAATAACATGGCTAAAAAGTTTATATAGTACAGGAGGAAATCACAACAAACTCTGAACTACCCAAGGTCTTCAAGACTAAAGCTAACTGAACATTAATAGTTAAATTAAAACTAAAAACATTTAGAATTAAAACTGAAAAGCTGGTTTAGATCTTAAAAGTTCAACATATTTTCACAAGTTAAAAAAACTGTTTGTGATAACTTATAAATGAAGTACAAGTTCCAATGTTATTGAAAAACTTTCCTGCTTGAAATGTCTGAAAACTAAGGTTTATGACAAAAATGTCAACAGAACTTTAAGGTAATTGAGCAATCCTAGTCACTACAATGATAAACAAATTCATACAACTATCGTGTCATTTCACAGGAAACAGCTTTCAAATATATAGATATTGTTTTCACGCTTAGAGGCAAATAGGAAAACAGATAAAAATGCAGATAGAGTAGTATTAGATATCAAGGATGCCAAAACAAGCTGTTAAAAGCTAGGAAAAGAGCAAAGCTGGAGTAGCTCAAACTGTTCTGCAGCACATAAACTCTGCAGAGAAAAAATTGCAGACTAAATTCAGTTGATTTATTTCTCCTCTTATACATCAAGTGAAGAAAGGAAAAGTGAACTGTTAATCCCCCAGTATGTTCTTATTTTTCCTTATTGTTCCAAACTGTACATGTCAAGCTCACAAGTAAGCCTGAATCATTAATTCATGACCAGAAAAATGATTGCAAAGAACTGTTATACCATTTATACAAGTAAAATCAATTTATTATGAAAGACATGAAGAGTAGGAATAATAGATAAGGAAGAAGTTGTTAAAGTCAAAGCTTTGCTGCTCTCCAGATACTATTTTAAAGAATAAGTTTCAACTCAGATTTATTGACAAATCATGTGTTAAAGACAATTATGTCTTTTTCATCCTCTGTGTTTACTTATAACTTTTAAGCTGACTTGACCTTTTCCTTTTCCCACAAAATAAATGAAACACATTTTTCCTATCACTTAGCAAAATAATTAAGTAATCAGAAACTCAGCAGTATGTTTTTTCTGGCAAATGTGGCTGTTGACACAAGGAGCTAAGTTATCGTAAGTGCATGGACAGAGCATTATGTGACAAGTTCTAACGTCTCTTCTCAGACCCACGACTCTGCAAGGAGGATTTCTAGGTATATCTCCTGGCTGGCATACTCTGCTTAAGACACGGGGTTCCAGAATAATTAATCCATGCACTGGTATGGTGACATTATAGATTTGATGCAGATCCTGATTAGGCAAGGACATGCAGTTGCTTTTTTGGTGAGCAAGTTGGAGTGTATGCTTCCTTTACTCCAGGAGCTGAAAATACAGACTCAGTAAAGTTCAAGTGATGCACGCAGACAGTATCTAATTCAGAAGTCCTGGTACATATTACAGACTTGCCCCATTAAAACTTTTGAATACTTGAATTGGCAGAGCAAGTTAATAACATAAGTGCTTTTCATTATGTAGCTCCTCAGTTTTGATCCTTAGTAGGTACCCTTAATGAAAGAGTCTTGGGACCATATCCCACAGAATTTACAATGATCTTAGGCAAGTTGAATTTTAGCCAAAAACTCTGCAACAGCACTTTTCTCCATCAAACATGCTTTTTCTTTTCTATCCCAGCTAGGCTTTGAGAAAGCCAGAATGGAATTTTCAATCAGTACAAGAAACCTCACAATTCTTCCCCAAAACCTAAATCTCCTACCCACTCCCCCACTCAGTATCTCAACTGCCCAGTTGTATAGGTTTTGCTTGCTGGGAGATGTTCTATAAAAGGCTTGGTTTCACTTATTTCAAAACAGGACAAAACCAGATCTTAAACCTTTCTGATTTTTGTCAAAAATTGCTGTTTCAGAGCATCCCCCAGTTTTGAGTCCTACCATGCTGCACATATGATAACCAGCTACTACCATGTCCAGCCCATTTGGGATCAGAGCAGAACTGAACTATTAGGAGCACAAAATAGATGGAAACTGTTCAAAGCTGATCAGTGAAGTATTCCCATTACCCTGGGAAGTCTTCTGTGCCAGGCTGGGAGAGCCATTTTTGCCATCCTGCCCCACAGTTAGTCTGCAGGAGAAAAGACCAGAGCAGAATAAAAGTGAGAACCCTTACGCATCTGCATGCCAGCAATGTAGGGTCATGAGGTGCCCTGGCAACAGGGACTCAGTGGGCTACAGCCAGTTCCTCTGACTTCCTCCAACCTTCTCCACTTCAGATCACAGTGTAGACTGGCAGGCTAGCCCTGGGTTGGTTTGTCTGACTTCAGCTTTACCAAAAGATTTTCCATTGGAAACACAAGAATTTATTTTTCATTTTCAAATTCAGAAATTTCCAATGCAAAGGAGCTCTTAAGATTTAGTGATATTCCAGATTATGCATCTCAAATATCCTTATATATAATGAACTACTCATTGTCTGTTAGTTAAAAATAAATTGGCCATATATTCCACTTAAAGTAGATTAGTAGCTGTGTAATTTACATAATTTTAAATTATACAGCTAATAAAATACTAATTATTGTACTTTTCTGTTACATTGGAATTCGCAATAAAAAGGTCTAAGGCTTTAATTAGTATAAAATCAAGTCATTCAATTGCTATTTTTGAACACGGTATAATTACAATAACAAAATCAAACTACAAAGTACTTTCAATAGGTGGTTAGGATACATTAAAGTAAGTCTTTAAGAGCTATGCTGATTTAATTGCAAATGAACAGAACTTCTTATTAATACGGACATATTAAGAATCCACGTACTGTCTGGAGGGAAAAATACATTTTGTGGTTTAATAGAAGTGTGAAACTTTTGGCTACAGTATCTCAAGCAGTATGTTTTTAAAAGAAATTGATTTGGCCCAGGTCCGGGAAAAGATTTGCTGTCTGAAAGCCTGATTTTGCTTTGCTCAACTCCTGGATGTGCAAATCCAGAGCAGAATCTAGGATTGGTACAAGCAGCTAGTCTTTTTGCATGATATATATCCTTGGCATCTCTTCTTAAAGCTCTCACTTCCAGGGTTGGCACAGCTTAGCAAAGAATTTTCATAATTACAATTCTGGTGACAATACTCCCTCTCACCCCTATTTTCCATTTTTTAAAAAAAAATATATATATATATAGATATATAGATATCTCAGTGAGTATTCTGCACTAGTTCATGCCTCAATAGACCTACGAGAGAAGCCTAGCAGAAAGGTCAGTCTCTCAGCCAGCCATATCTCTCGGTACACCTTACACGAGCAGAGAACGCCAATGAATGACACACAGGACAGGAGCCCCAGAGAAAACGCCTCCCATGATTTGGGCAAACACAGTTCTCCACATTGAACAGGGAGTTTTCCTTAGACTGTCATTGCTGGATTTATACAAGTTTAAGACCATGCCATTTACACTCTTAATTCTGGCATTATCCAGATTTCCAGCTGGCTGGTTACTTAGCTTACATTTGTTACTTCTAATTTCTGTCTTTTCACCACTTCTTTGAAGTTCTACTGTATCTATGCATCAAAAACATACAGAATAGTTGTGCCTCTCTCTTTGTAGGTAAGCACTGTTATATTTGGTTGGTAAGCCTTGCAAAGATGTTAGCCTGTGCAGCAATAGCCATAGCTGTTTTTCCTAAAAGCAGTGAAACCAACCACCGCCCAAAGGTGTTTAAAAGCTCAGAGGGAAAGCAAGAAGGTTATTCACATAGCAACAATCTAGCAGTTCAGTCGATTTTATTTATTTATTTTTGAAGCAAGAAGGGTTTATTAGTGCTGCAGTGACACAGGTATTTTTATTCATTTGTAAGCCACTTTTCAGCAGTAGCAATTAATGCTATTGCATATGCAGTCTGCTGTGAAGTACATTCTGAAATGGTTTCTAAAAACAGTCTAGCTAGTTTTCCTAGCAAAATCTTGGAACAGCGCTGCCAAAACACCCAGACATAAAACAGTCTTGTTCAGACAAGTCTTAAAATTTGTCCCCTCACTCTGAAGCATTCCTTTCAGCCACATCGTTACATTTGGATTGTGCAGATGAACACAGATTGCAGTGCTGTTTACAGTTCCATAACCGTAATGATGTAATTCTAATTTAGAAAAAGATATTCATCTGTAAAGCGAATTGCTTTTCTTGTTAGCAAGCCTTATCCTACTCCAATGGCTGATTATAAAATAGTAGTATAGGCTGAAATTAAGCTCCATTGTCAACTGCAGACTCATTTACCTAGGCGAAACATACAGCCAGAACCAATGAGTTTGTTTATTTTCCAAATTTCCTTCTGCAGCACAAAAGGGAACACAAAGCACGCATTCCCTATGCACCCAAGCATCCCAATGACCGTGAATGTTCAACTTCCTAAGGAGAACTTTGCTCTCAGTAGTAAAAGACCAAAACTACAAATATTATAGAATCATTAAGGTTGGAAAA
>NW_009201799.1:0-30172 GCF_000690835.1 Fulmarus glacialis | reverse complement strand
GGCAGCACTTGAGCGTGGGTGGGCTGGATGCCCGAGAAAATGGGATTTTTTTGGTGTCTGGCGGGTGCTGCTGTCTCGTGGACGCCATCAGGCTGCTTTAGACTCGACTGGACTGTAAAGCTGTTGTCCAGATTTGTCATCTTGGTCTTCTTCCTGAAGAAGAAAAGCTTTTGGGTTAGTAACTGTATTACTGAGCAAAATAGAACATCCTGTATTTTGTATGTAAATTGTGTTCTTTAGAGAACTATTACTTAGTTCTATTTGGGCATAAGATTCGCTTAATTAAATCGTACTTTAAATTTTGTTGCAAGAGAATCTATCATAAAAAATTATTACCTTGGACACTTAAGATAATTTAGACGTATAAAATTACTTTGATTTCTTCTAAATAAGTTATCCAGTGTTATCATAGATGTAGCCGAAATGTCCTGAAATATAGGTCTAATAAAAAAAGACTGTTTTATTATTAAGAAGACTAATGGTATTTTACAGGATTTTGCTAGCATTCTGTTCTGCATTGTTTCTGCAGTAAATGGATATAGTCAAGGCCCTTTTCTTGCACATACAGATAGTATGTGGCTAATTTTAGCAGGAATTAAATCTGTAGAAATTAATTTTAGCATCTACATGAGTGTTTTGAGAACTGAGCATGGAGGAATATGTACTTTTAATGGAACTCTCCCCCCTCCTCTCCCATTTTCTTCAGTGCCATACTTCTTGCTTTGTTGCTTACAGGCCTTAAAGCTTAGAGTAAGGTAATGCTAAATAGTAGTCAGTATGCTTTGGATATACAGAGAGATTTTGAAAATGGTTGTAGATTGTGTGAAATAATGAAATGTGCCGCATAACTTTAAAATTTGATCATACATGTAATGATAAACAACTGTATAAACATCTCTGAGCACTCTCTAAAATACTACTTTTGATAGTAGTTATTTGAGAATGCCTTGCTTAGCTTATTGCAAGAAGACCGCGAAGCAATTGAATGATATGTCAGAAATGTGTATCTTTAAGATACAAATAAAGTTAGGCCTCAGTCCTAGACCCACAGAGACGCAGACCTCCATTTCAGTGGGATACTGTACAGTCCATATACGTACCTGACTTCTTACAATGCCAATAAATGTCAATAAATTGGACAATTTTTCACCTATGCATTCTAAAAATAGTGATTTCCTTTTAATCGGTATTTTGCATAATTTTATGTCATAAGTAGTAAAAATTTTGAATGTAATTAAATTTTTTCTGTAGAGTGAAATAACTGTGTATTTTGTAATAAAAGTGAGCTCTGAAAACCTGGTGCATGGTCTTTGCTTTTCTTAATTCTCTGCATTGACATTCCTTATTCATGCTGATGGAAAAACTTCATGTGAATTTCAGACACAAAAAGTGTTATGACTGTGTGATTAGCTGTTACTGTGAAACAAAATGTCTTTAAAGAAGAAATAATTGTAGATAAAATTTCTTTGGTGTATTTGAATAGTTTGTTTTTAATACAAAATCAGTTCTTTTAATTATTACAATATGTTATACTTGAGTGAAAGCACTTTGGATGTCGCCCAGTCATTAGGCCTAAAATTAATGATTGATAATTGCGGCTGCGTAGTTGGATCAGTAGAACTTTTAACTCTGCTTAACACAGATAGTCAATCGATGTTAAAGGGATAGTATATGGCATGTATATAATTTTAAAATACAGACAAGGTAATTTTAAACTTACACAGAGATTTAAGTTTTTCACAGAGACTCGAATTTTACACACTGTATCTTCCTGATACAGTGATGCACAGTGTCTTCCAATTCAGTTTAAACTTTTTTCTTAGGAGATGACTTATATGGGCTTTTCCATACCAAAGCAGGCCTTGGTTGTTGGATGCAGTCTGTGAATTTAGTGTGTGAGAGGTGTCTGCTTTGCTGAAGCAAGGTCTTATTTATTTGATCACGTATGATAAATGCATGCTGCTCATCACAGTCATTTCATTGATAGCAGCGTGTAATTTGAGATAAAAAAACCACTGGAAAATAAATATTTTTATTTGAAATTATGAACAAAGTATTAATGTATTTGAAGTAAATGGAAATTTCAGGAGCATAGAATAATGGGAAGACACTGGCAATTCCTGACAGTGTCATCAGTGGTTTGTAATCTATTGCAGTGCAAAAAACCTTGTACTGGATGAATTTGGCATAGTCAGGCTGCAGAGGATGTTTCTTCCTATTTTTCCTGTTTTTAATTGGTCTTTGTTTTTTAACCTTTATGTAAATGTGATATCCACTGTTTGGTATGCCTTTTGACTCCTGCGGATCTATTGATCTCTGTGTCTTGAGCAGCAAGGTTCAACATACACTAGTGTTGTGTGAAAGGTGGGAATATTTCCTTTTATTAAATGCCCCACTTCTTAATGTCACTGAATTGCAGGTGTTTGGTAGAAGGATTGCATGAGAAAGTTTGGTTTATCTTCCTTCTGTTGTCCTTTTTCCGTGTGCCTCTAAGTTTTTGCTTCGAATTTTTTTCAAAACTGCTAGGGCCTCTAAATTTTTTGAATTTCAATTGACTCAGGTACCTTATTGTATTTCAAAGTATTTTCACAAACTTTTTCTGAATTCATTCCTGTAAAGACAGTGACTGGAATTGATTTTTACACTCGTAGTATCTCTTAGTCCATTCTTCATCTATCTTGTTCTTGTGTTTGTCATTCAGACTCCTTGTAGACTTTCAGGTCTTCCTTGAATGATATCTTTGGATTGGTCTATGTGCTCTGCATTTGATTGTAACTTGAAAAATCGAGTATGTATCTTTTAATTAAACCTTCTGAAGCATGTCTCTGCTAACCCCTTAAATATCAAAACAAATCTTCAGGGGAATTCCTTCCTCCCCCCACCCCACGCCGGTATGGAGTGAATGGATGCTAGATTGCACCGCGTCTTTGTGTACATTGATGGTCTCATTTTTCTGAAGTAACCAGAAAATGCAAATATTTTTTTTTAATGTAAGAGTGAAATTACAATGTACTTTTGGGCTTGTTTTGTCCAAAATTATGATAAAGTGGAACTGTTTGCATCAAAACTTTTCTTGTTAACTATTCAGTGTTCAGGAAAGATTGGTGAAATCACCTGGTTATTCAGTTCTTTTTCACCTTGTACTGGGTCTGGCTGGGATGGAGTTAAATTTCTTCATAGCAGCCTGTATGCTGCAGTATGGTGCTGTGTTTTGGATCTGTGGCTAAAACAATGTTGATAACACACCTGTGTTTTGCCTGTTGCTGAAGTGTTTGCACAATGTCAAGGTTTTTTTTTTTTTTCTCCCCCTCTCTGCCTCTGCTGCAGTGAGTAGGCATGGGGTGGGCAAGAGATTGGGAGGGCACACTGCTGGGACAGCTGACCAGAATTGGTCATATAATGTCATGCTCAGCAATGACAACTGGAAGTGGAGGAAGAAGAAGGGGAGAGGGGGGTTGATTTCCAAGGTGGCTGTTGCTCGGAGACTGGCCAGGCATCCGTCTGCTTGTGGAAGGTGGTGAGTGATTTCCTTTGCATCACCTCCCCAGCTCTTTCCTTCACCTATTAAACTGCCTTTGTCCCGACCCGTAAGCTTTGCTCTTTTTCTCCAGTTCACTCCCCTTCCTACTTAGGGCGGGGTAGGGAGCCAGTGAGCGGCTGTGTGGCTGCTTAGCTGCTGGCTAGGATCAACCCACTGTGCATCTGAAATGCAGTCGCAGTAACTCCAACAACGTTCAAAACCTGGATTCTAGCAATGTGGTATTTGTCAGAGGTCTGAATGAAAGCCTGCTTTTGGAGTTACATACCTTTTCTTTTTCACTTTCATATATAAAGCTATTTGAGTTAGGAAAGTTTAGAAGGATTACTAGCCTGTTCTTTGAATTACCTCTGTTAAATTTTTCTAGGACTGAGCAATCCAGATCTGTCTGATAAATTGAAACATTCTTGAAGTGTTTGACAGTGTTTTTTGTACTTTCTTGCTATTTAGAAGTGGTGGATCCTTTTTCATGTTGTCTCATAAAGTGAAGTTTACAGTGTTAAAAAATATAAGAATACTCTCCATGTCTTTAATACTGTTTTTTGTGGTCAAGGATGTTGACGGCATAAAGTGCTCTATGCTTATCTTTTGGTCAGTTCATATGGAGTGCAGTTTCAGTATTAATGGATAGCTGTTAATGGCAAAAAAAAGGTGAATATTGATCTAACTTCACCCTTTCCTTTCAAATGCAGTTTTAGTTCTTTCTTAAAATTGTATAGAACTCTTCAAAGCATCTTTGGTCTGGATCTTGAGCTTATTAAGATCTCTTATTATCTTTCTCCTGAAATAAAACAGTGGATCTCCTGAACTTAGGCTTATCATCACACTTGTGTGTCAACAAGATTAATCTTCGGTCTACGAAGTGATATTAGCAGGGGAAGAATGGTCCATCTGAGACTACAAGAAACATTTGGTTTTCTTTCCTCTTTAGAATTTGGATAATAGAGGACATAATGTTACCGACGTTAGAATTGCTTAAAAAAAAAAATCCTCAGATCATGATACAGTAGTCATGTATACTTTCCTCCTTCCTTGGAAGCTGCCATTGATTTGTTTTTCACATCGGGATATAGTTGTTTTTCACATAGGGATTTACAGCTGTCTGCATTTCAATGAGATGAGATTACTACAGTCTGAAGAACTACCTACTGAGGAGTTTTACAGGTGTGCAGTCATCCATCTGCTAAAGAGTGAAAGCCCATTATGTTGTCCCTAACCAGTTTTCTAACTTATTTTTACTGTGGTTTGAGGTTACATCAGTATACTTGCTCTTTGCAGAGCCCCATCTTCAGGGCAGCATTCCTATAGCAGTTAGGGATATTGGCAGATGGAGCACAGGGAGATTCAAGAAAAACTTTCTGGATCAGATGCTTACTCCTGTCAAGCCATTGTGGAGATGTACCATAGTATAGTTTTCCTCATTCATGCAGGATTATTGTAATAGGATGTTACTTAGGTGATCTCAGCGCTTTGCTTTTGGAGCCCAAATCAGGCCCTGTTCTCTGTAGATAGACTTGGGGAGGAACTGGATTTCAGAAGTAGAAGCCTTCTGTAGGATGTATTGAAATCTAAAGGAATCTAGAAATAACCTCATGAAATAGGTTCTATACATGAATGCAGATCTGTGCAACAGTATGTCTGTAAGTAAGAATGTTTGAGTAAGAAAGATGTTGAGTAGATTTTACTTGCTGTTAGCTTTGGACTTTATCTTGTTTTATGTATGTCTCAAAAGGCTAATTTAGTTGTTTATTTTCCAAATAACAGTGGTCTCATAGTCTTGGCAAGAGCTTAAAGGCTGAGATCTTCTTCATGTTAAATATAGAAAAGAGACAGTAGAAGTGCTGGAACCTGTGGGGCTAAATATACTGCACAAGTTAATGTGGTGGTTTTACACTGATATTACTGTTCTCCCTCTGCCTTCCATTACATTGTTTGTTTTGCTTGATTGACACATTCTGTATAATCAGGATAGAGTGAATTATTTATATGCTTGTCCACATATATAGAAGTGATTACACTGTGATATTAATAGAAGCAAAAGTAATTAATTTTGCAGCCACAGATTGTTTTGACTTCATTACTTTGAGAATATGTGAAGTATAAATCACACCTTGTTACGAATTAGTGTTCAAGGCTGTTTGGATCTGAAACATTGGCACTGATTAGAAAAGAACTTCCTTCTGTACTTCAGGAATTTCCATGCTAACTTAAAAAGCCTTATATTTAAAAACAGACTCGTAGTTCCATGTTTCTAGTAACCATTGTAGTCACTCTCCTTTTTCCTGCTGGGATTCACAAATGAGTGGCACCTGCAGTGTTTCATAATATCTTTTCCTGAATTAAGGGCTGTATATGAACTGAAATAATATTCTGCTGCTCAATTCTGTTACCAAATGTCTTTCTTGTTAGGCTTATAAATACATTTCTTAAATGTAAAATTTTTCATGACATGGAAGAAATAGCATGAACTCTTTAGGTTTTGGTGCATAGCAGATACTTTTGTGAATTTATTACCATTTTGAATAAGAGCAAACGTTAAAGGATTATTTGATTTGGCATGTTTTGCTTAGAGTTAATGGTTGTAAGTGCAGAATACAATCAGTGGTATATTAATAGTAGACTTGCACTCTGTAATTCAGCTGTAGGTCACTAATAGTTCAATTATTAGTTCATTGTATTTCAATGATCAGTGAATTGTAACTGACTTAATCTTCTGCTTTTTATTCTTTAGTGCTGCAAGTTGATTGAATAAAATTAAGAACATGGAATATAATATGGATGCAGTTCCTTGAGCAGCGTTTCTTCCAAAGTGTATATATTCTGCAGATTGTTGGCCTGAATGATTGATTGATAAGCAGCATACACAAGACTAATATCAAGAAAACATTCTGTCTGTGGCTGCTGTGTTTGACAAAACTGGTGCAGAGTCACGTCTTCTGAAATGCAGTTGAAAAAAATGAGGGAAATTTTACCAAGAGTGTACCCTGGCCAAGTTAATGATAAAAATAATTCCTTAACTACATCCCCAAAGCAATCTTCTGAGGATAAAACAAATCCATCAAAAGGGGATGCTGACCAAAACTGCTGTTACCAAGGGACTGAGGCTGAGAATAATAAGTTGTCACTGATAAGCTGTATAAAATGCAGAAGTGTTCAGAAAATTTCAATGCAAGATACAGAAAAGCATAAGAAGCTTGGGTGGACTGAAGACAAAAATTTCATCTGCAAGAAGTGCAGTCATATTACACCACCAGCTTTCCATTTTGTTCCTGAGGGTGCCAATGCTGTAGACTTTGAAAAACGTGAAAAAGAATTCCCAAGTAAAACCCAAAAAACATTTAAAGTTAAAAACTTTCTGCCAGGTAAATACTACTGTGATAAATGTAGATTTTCAACAAAGGATCCTTTGCAGTATAAAAAGCATGTAGGTCAACATGAAGAAATTAAATTTATTTGTTCTCACTGTAGTTATGTATCCTACACCAAAGGAGAATTCCAGAGACATTTGGTGAAACACACTGGAACTTTTCCATATCAGTGTGAATACTGTGAATATGGTGCTGTTAGACATGACTATATAGTAAAACATACGAGAAGAGTACATGAAACACCCACGAAACGGCTGTCAAATACTATCATAAATCACAAGCAAAAGAAGCCGAGTCAAAGCACTTTGTTTGAAAAGCAGAAATATGATAAAATTCCTTTTCAGAATGAACTTTCAAATTCATCTTCAAATATGGGTTGTGAGATTCCACATAAAGTAACTAAAACAGTCTGTTTGTCTCGTGATGTAGGATGTAGCGTAAATACAGCATCAGTCCAGGATAAAACAATAATGGAGCCGTCTGAAATAAGCGTGTGTGAGAATCAGAGTGTTGAAGTTGAGGTTTATTCTCCAAAAACGGAGCCTTTACAACCTGGGATGCCTTTGACAGTAATTGCACCATCTGAACTTGTAGTTCCTTCTAACTGTTTAGCTCAGATAGTAGAGATCAAAATAGTGAATGGAGCACAACAGCTGGTTCTTAAACTAATTCCTATGAAAGAAGCAACTTACAAACCTGTGAATGGTGCTGAAGAAGAACTTGAGAATCGAGGTATAGAACGATCTGCAGAAGGAAAAAAACCATCTTCTGTGTCTCAAAATGAGTTACTAACCATGGAAGTGAATGTAGACAAATTATCCAGTGTTAGTAACCAGCTTAATTTGGATAGCACATATGACAAGAATTCTGAATGTCTTTGTTTTTCTGATTCTCAACTCTCAGACTGTAACTCTGTATCTATACAGAGGGAAGATGCATCAAAATTATGCTTTCATTTGGTGAAAGGTATTGATGTCCATTCAGGTGTTATAGAACTTTGTTCTCCATCTCTGGTGATGAATAGTACTGAAAAAAAAAGTGATCTTAAATCCTCAAGGTGGGAAGTAGATGGAAAAAATAACTTGCGTTATGACTTCTATTGTTACGAAGAAGGTGTGGATATACCCCCTCCAAAATATGCTGCTGTTTCTGAAGAGAAAAGTTCCAAGAACATTTCAGTAGAGGCTGCTCAGGAGGGCAAAATTTCCTCTTCTTCTGCAGTCCTTAAACAAAAGGATGCATTGCCTCTAAAGAGGGATGACAGAGAATGTAGGAGTCTGCCAGTCAGCTCTACAGAAACACATTTAGCTGGTAAGGGTTTTGATAAAAAATCTGTTACATCTTCTGAAGCAGGAAAAAACTTTCATGTCACTAAGACTCCACTTTGCGAGGACATGACTTTTGGCTTTAGCAAAGTAAAGAGAGCTGAAACCATAAGTCAAAAGAACAATCTTCTTCTGGAATCATTAGAACTACAGAAGATGGAAAATAAAGGCAACCCTTTTGAGGGACCTGTTATTTCGTCTGTATTTTCTCTTAGCTCTGGGGCTGAAAATGTTCCAGAGGGTGTCAGATGGGATGACACAACATGCAATAAGAAGTCAGCAACATTGCTGTGTAGAAAGATTGCTCAGCTCATGTCTGCTGCTGAATCTAACATGAAATCCATGCCTTTGAGATGTCAAGCTTCTAGTAAAAAGGTGCTTTCCCCTCAAGAAAATTCAGCAAGCTGTGAGAGAGTTGTTCCTGCCGCTGAAGCGGAACAGTCTGCGTCTTTGCCTCAAGTTCATGGTGGAAGCAGTGTGATTAGTAGCGAAGAACACAGTAAAGATCAGTTGCTTGCATTTGCAAGAACATCTAAAAGTAGGGTCACTAAAAATTCCCATGTTGCTACTCCAGTATTTATCCCCAAAGGGACAATGCTGAGAGTGCTGAATGCTACTAGCAGTCAAAAATCAAATGGAATAGAAAACAGGAGTGAAACGTCAGCTCCTTCTGTGTATTGCAATGAAATGTTTCTGCCTCGCCCGGTTCCTGTCAGTATTTCTGAGACACTTAGCAGAAATTTGCCATGTTTGCCTAATCAGAGTGAACTGAATGCTCAGTCCCGAAGTTTATCACTTAGGCAAAGACCAAAGCGAGAGGCAAGTGTTAAAAATAATAGCAAACAAACTGGTATACTGTTTCAGAAAAGCAGTGATGTGAGTAAGCAAAGCAAACCCTATTCAAAGAGTCAGCTAGGTCCCAAAAATAAGGTGAAGCAAGCAAGCTTCAGGGAACTTCCTAAAAGGAAAGCAAGAACTCAGTCGGAAACCAGTTCAAGTTCTGACATGTCGTATCTGTTGACAGCAAGACGTCTTCGGCTTGTCCCTCTGAGAATGAATCAGTTGATAAAATGCCCTCGTCGTAACCAGCCAGTTGTGGTACTAAACCATCCTGATGTTGACTCGCCAGAGATAATTAATGTCATGAAGACTATCAACAAGTATAAAGGTCAAGTCCTGAAAGTAGTTCTATCAGAAAGGACAAGTAGTTGTCTTGGTGTCAAACGTTATCGAAAGCGTCTTACTCTTCAAAATGTTGAGACAGGAAACCAAGCAAAAAAGCAGAGTATGCTAAAAATGAAACTAAAAAAGACCCATAAAAACAACTACCAGGTGGTGGAAACTTCACCAGCTGAAACACTTCAGTGTATGTTTAAGTGTTGGTTTTGTGGAAGAGTATATATGGACCAAGAAGAATGGATAAGTCATGGACAGAGGCACTTGATAGAGGCAACCAAGGGTTGGGATGTTCTTTCTCTTCCAGCAAAAAAGCATTAATTGAGAGACTAGGGGATTTTCCCCTCTTATTTTTAATGAGTGCCACTAACTTGCTTGGAAAGTAAGATTGAAATAACTGCTTTATTTTGCCAAAAGGTCTCTACTGTTAGCAAAGTGGCAGAGGAGAGCAGAGTTACAGAGACACAGAGAAGCTGTTAGTGAGGATTAAGCACTACTTTGCACTCTCATGTTTGAAATTGGTATTGGAGGTCAACTTAATCTGTTCCATAGGAGAAATTTCAAAAAGATTTGCTATGCAACTATCTTTCTAGTTACCATTTTCTGTGCTAGGATACTGTGCTGTAACTGGTTTGTGCTAGGTCTGTATGGATTTAAAATCTTAGATGATGAGATCTTTGTAAATTTAACAGGGTTTAGTTTGCTTTATTACAGCATGGTTTCAGAGATCGAGCATATGTGTACTGAAAAGCACCTTTGACCCTTTGCGGGCAGCAAGTGTATATCATAGGTTTTAGCAGCAAATTAAGCACCACGCATAAAAAGTAGAACTTAAATGCAAATGCAATTACTCTGTTTCAGTGAAACAAAAACACTTCTGCTGACTTCGGAGGAGATACAAGGGTGTAAATGAAGAATCTGTGGGATCAGAGTTACTCCCAGTAGGTCAGATAGCACTAAAAAGTTTAATTTTGTTTAGTACTTAGTCATTAGCTAGCCTGTATTGCGTAGATGTGAGAAAGAGAGCAGAAGACTTGTCAGCTTTCTGTACCATCTTTGTTCTGAGCAGGCAGAGCCGGAGATATCATCAGGCTTGGACCGATAGGAGAGAGAAGCTTTTCTCTGTATGGTCTCAAGGCTGGTCTGAAATCTAAAGAAGTAATAGCCAAACATAAACCCTCTACCACTATGTGCATGTAGCCTGATAGAAACAATAGAAACACATTTGCAGAATTGGGCATTTGGTTAGAACTCCAGTTGGTGCATTGATGCTTATTTACAGGGGAAACTTCCTGAAGATGAAGACTTTTCAAAATGAGAAACCACGTTGCACAGCTTTTACATTGACAGTGTTGAACCAGTTTTTCAGTGCAATCTTTCATCCTTCTTAATCTTAAGAATTTAGGTGGTGTTAGAATCTATTTTTTTGTAGGTCTCAATCCATACAAATGTGCCTAGTTACAAATGTATGTCTACCATGTATCTACTGACTTCAGTGCAGTGTCAACATTGCTCAGTTGCTTAAACTCTTTCCTAAATCAGGGCCAAATTTCAAGTTTTTAGTGAAGAAGAGGGATGGATGATACTGAAGTCTAATGTTTCTGTACATGAACAATAGATGTTTTTCTTCACCTTGTCAATTTTAAATCATTTTAAAATCATATAGAATGAACTATATTGAAGCACATATTTACAGTTAAAATAATTTTTTACATTTTTACAGATAAGAAAATCAATACTGACTTTAATGCTGGATGTGTGTTCGATGTTTGAACAGGGACTACTCCTGAAAAACTGGTAGTTCTAACTCTTTTCACTGTTGGTGCATTTTTGTAAACAGTTTAAGCTGGGAATATTTTTTTATATACTCCAGCAGGTTATACATTGTTTTGATAAAGTATGTATCGTATCTGTATTGAAATGTAAATATTTTAAAACTACATCTGACTGAGGCTTATTTTCAAAACCAGCTAAAACATTGCTTTCCAGTCATTTTGCAATACAGTGTTAAAATCCTTCAGATAGTTGGTGCTTTAAGTCAGATCTTTTTCATCATATACACATGGAAAATTTTTGTATCATTTGTATCAGACTAACCTGTTCCACAGAACAAACTTTCTTTTGTCTGTTTTGTCAATAATAATGAAATGAGAGTTCTCATTTTGTATTCAAATGGAATTATATTTTTTTAGATGGGTACACTAGAGGGTTTTTTCACTTCATATACTTTGATGCCAAACCTAACAGTACTATTTGCATTTTCGATTGTGAAGATAGTTTCCATTTTAAAATTTTGGCATATCACATACAACAAACACTGAAATTGTTAATATAAGAAAAAACATGGTTAAAATTCCTCCTTTGTTTTAACTCCATCATTCCAGGTTACTGTTTGAATTAATTTTGTTTCTGTAGAAGCTACTAAATAAATAGTTTTGAATTTGCTTCGTAAGAGTTGTCACTGGCAAAATTAGAACATTCCTCATGAAAGCTGTACTGGGGGGGTGGGGCAGTGTTGTTGCTCAGCGTTATAAACTCTAGGTGGTTTAAGTATACTGCTAATGTTTGTCTTTTGTAAGCAAGTTTACTGTTGGAGTAAACATCTGCAAAGCTTTGTATGTCACTGCCATAATCTGCTATCTAAATTGTTAAGCTGTGTGTTTTTCATGGGTTTAATTTAGAAAATATTTTTTTTGTTTTAACATGAAAACCTTTTGTAAGTTAAATTGTATGGTAGCTATGAAACTCTTAAAACGGATTATGTCATGCCTCTTTTCCTTTTTATGAGCTCTGCCAAACTCTACTTAGCAGCTTCTGTTTTGTTAATATTCATTCTTATTATTAGATAATGTCGTGTCAGAATAATTTCCTTCAAGTTTAACAGTCTCAGTGGTTTAAGAGAAATAATGGTAATGAATGTTCTCTTGCATTTTGATGCAGCATTGAGAAATAAAAAGGTTGCAAGGAAGTAACAACCAAGTGCTAAATTTTTTTAGAGCTAACTTGTGCCACTACATACTACATCTTAAATTGGGTTGGAATGTCATGTTTTGGGCTTGAATGTTTTTACTCTTCTTGTTCCTGTTCTGTAAGGATAAAATAACTGAGGTTGCTTTCTTGGTATATTCCAATTACCTACTCAAACTTCTGACTGTGTCTAGAAAGGAAGATTATGGATGCTTTGCAGAAAAATACTGAAGTTTGCCTTTCATAGTTATAATCAACCTAGTTAAGCCTTCCAAAACTGAAATTATATGAATAAATATTACCGTCTTTTTTGCTGGAAAAATATCACCTTCTCGTCGTCTTTGATACACACTGGAACATGTTTTCGTGCTGAGTTTGAAGCACATCTACTGTTTCTACTGATGATTTTTATCTCTATATTTGCACATGGTATGAATTCGAAGGGACTGTTTGCATAATGGTCCTACTATGTAAGTGGCTGAAGGCTCAGATATGGAAAACAAGTATGTGCTACTTAACTAACATTTATTCTTTAGCTTAAGTAATAGAGTTTAGGTAATTAAAGCTAGCTTTATAATCTGCTCCAACACCTATGAGCATCAGCTGACACCCACTGACTTCAGTGGCTGCTGAGCACAGCTTGTCATTGTGCAAACACATATGCAGACCGAATGAAATTGTTAAACAGTGAATACTCAGATAAATAACATTTGTGTGTATTTTTAAAAGCAAGAATATTTTTTATTTGACTGTAGTATGCTTTATTAGGTTTTGCTACTAACTGAGCTTCAGTGACATTTAGGTAAGCAAGACTGAGTTTGGCTTTCATCTTGTGTTAGAAAGTACAGTGCAAGGTAAGCAAATTACTCAATCGTTGTCAAGATATCAGGAGTCAGTCTCTTTTAACACTTTTCTGAGAATTAATACAATGGCACATACTTTACCTGTATCCTCAAAGTTAAAAACAAATTACAAGAATAAAAAAATGGAGTAGATCTGTATTCTGAGTTGGAGAGAAGTTTTTTAGTGGAGCATTTAGAATGCTTCATCATAATATGGGAAGCTCTTCACTCAAAGGCTAATCTGATTTTTGAGACATTTAAATAATTGTTCTCTTTACATCTGTACAAACAAATCAGTGATGTTAAGGCAGAAAACATCTTTTCTGTGACTTGAATGGATATGTAAGGTAGCATTGTTCTCTGTGGATTCCTGATTTATCCTTTCCGTCAATGAGTGTGATGGGAACATATTTGTAGAAGTCAATGATTTCTTTCACAGAATTAAATTTCTGGGGGGGGGAAAGAAAAATTGTAATCAGTGACAGAAAATGGAATTGCCAGATGTTTTTGTCTATAACATTAGAAGACTTGCAAATGACAGTATTAGAAATAGGCAATATTTTGCACAGAATTATGATTAGATTAGATGGAAGCTGTCATAAAAGGAAAAGCACCAGAATTTAATCCTCTTAATTCCTTTGTGTGTCTTTATCTTGTGTAGGAGAAAACAGCTGGCCGCTTCGGGAAAAGGGGAGCTTCGGGAAAAATGTCTAAGCCCTGAGAACGCAGTATTGCCTGTAAAAGTTTGTGATGGTAGATGTGATGAGAGATTTTGAAAAGATGAAGCAACTATAAATCACTACTAACTTTCCCCTGTCAAAAGTTACACTTAGCACTACGTGATACTTTACACTGCAAGTTTCTTTGTGCCTTTTTAAATGTACCTTTTATTTTCGATTCAGTTTACTCAGAAAATTGCTATAAAATCCTTTTAAAGTATGGAACAAGAAGGTTCTCAGCAGGCTTTTATTCTTGTTCTCTGGTGTTCAAAACAATGACATCCTCCAAGCCTGTTCCTAAAATAAAGGTGTGGTTTGAGATTCCTGAACTGATCAAGCAGTAACAGAAAGCTATCCAAGGTATTTATCCTCATCTGTCCTGGTGGGAGTCTCTTAATCCTACCATTCCGATGGTTAGCAGTCCTGCAATTTAAATAGTTCTCTTCCCCGTATGCAACTTGTAAGCTCTCATCTTACCAGTGTTTCTCCTCTTGAGCTACTCGTTGGACTCATTGGTATTAAGTCACTAGAACTGTACACAGTAATGCAAGCTTACTGTGACATTAATACTTATCCTGTATCTATATTATATCACGTTTACTCTAAGCACAGGCATTCATTGTATATGTCATGGTATCTCATGATAGTCTCTGTCATCTCCGCCTGATCCACATCTAGTTTATAACAAGAGAATCAGATTGAATCTGTGATTTGGTGTAACTGTTCCTCTATTATTTTAAGATGAAAATGGTTTGATCTTAAAACCAGTGTGCTATTTTTTTAAAGGTTTTTTTTAATGATTTTTACTTCTATACATTTTTTCCCCTTTGCTGTTTTGTCTTTGCGTTATGTTCAAGATCACTATTGCTACTAGAAATCTAGGCAAAACTCTGGTTTGTATTTCATGCCATACCAAAGTAATCCTAACTTATTTTTATTCTCAACTTGCTCTTTATCAGCACCAGTTCTTATTCTGTTTTCTAATGTTTTTTGTTGGTTGGAAAGTTAAAAAGTCTTACTGTAATTGTTCATCTGCTTTGGAAATTTAACTTGGCTTAACTTGGCTAATGTCACGTTATTCATCACTGTACCTTTAAGCTGTAGCTCTTTGGTAATGAGGGAAAAATGTCTCAGCTGTTACTTGGATCTTTTTTTCCTGTTTTATTTCATCCTGTACTCTTATTTGAGTTAGTGAGATTTAAAATATTAACCTCTGAGTCTCTTCATGCTAGAACATGAATTTGACTTAGACATCATACTGATGAGCACTGACGGTCCAGAATTTTATGTCCTTGGCCCTTCTAATGGCAACCCACACTTTGTTAGGCATAGACACCTAAAGACATAAAGATGAAGAAAATTCAATACTTCAGAATTGTTCATTTCCCTTCACTGTGTGAAGAGACTCTAACAGATCTCTGCTGTCTTAGAAATGTCCTATCTGCTGGTCTCCAGACTGTTCTGGAGAGATAGGAATTGGGTCTCAAGAATTGTGTGTGAAAGGTGTAGTTTTGAATTGCATTGGGGTGGTGGTAGGACTCTGGACTACATGTCGCACATCCTGAATGAGCACAGTTCATCCTTGAACTGTCATTTAAGCTGTGGACAAGATGTTTACTGAGAGAGACGTCTACATGGTATTGGCATCCCCTGACAGGTGTTCACTGTGTCCATTTTCGTGGTGGTAACTTTTGTTTTTGACATAATGCTGTAAGTGGAAGACATTGTGGAAGTGCTCCCTCATCTACTCTAAAGAGTCAAGCCAGTTTAATGGCTGATGAAGGTAGTTGGAGCTAATCCATTTGACTCACTTTGAAATGAACTGAGTTGAACTGATATGACTTGTATGACCAATGGTTTGAAAATGAAAGGTAGCTGCAAATAGTGATAGGGAGTGGTGAGGGTGGAGAAGACATCTGCGGCCAGGACAGCGAGATCCAGAGGTAAACATCGGGCTGTGCTCTAAGCTTCTGTGTAAAACAGGCACTGAGTTGAAGAGGAGCGTACTTCTGCCTTTGATTTTTAGTTACTGCATTGTGAGTTAAGCTGATGCTGCAGACATGCTAAAACCATGTATTTTGTGTGTGGCAGATCTAGTTTTGCAAAGGCGATATGAAAAAGATTTAAATTTTGTGTCATGATCAGCTTTAAATGTGAGCAAGGTTTTGATTTCTTTATCTTCAAAAGAACTGTGTACATGAAAAGCAGCAGCATTACAGCTATCTCTGGATCTTTAATATTGAAAACTGACTGGAGTGGGGGAAGGCAACAGCCAAGTAAAGGGGCTTAGGACAGCAGTTTTGAATGCAAATGCCCAATGTCCCATTTGGGGATCTGGTCTTTATAGCTTTATGTGATCTGGCCTTTAGTGAGCTCAGTATAATATATGAAATACGTATGTAGATGTGAACATCTGTGGCTAAATTCCTAGCACAAGATACAGCTTTACTAAGTGTTTAGGGTCTTTTTGTCTCTGCTTGTATTTGTTATATTCCAGCTTGATACTAATTTAGCTGCATGGGACTTCAGTTACTTGCTGTTGATCACCATCACATTGACATAGAAGTAACAATTTTTAAAAATAAACAGAAATATGATGATCGATGCTTTTTCCCCCCCCTTACGGCCTTGGAAGGCTGTATGAGAGCTAATGATGCACTCATGAAAGTTGAATTAAATACATTAAAAAAAATTGTTAATAAAAAATCTTTTTTGTTCATACAAAGTGTTAACACCTCGTAAACTGTATATGAAAAATCAAGAGTTGCAATTGGATAGGGAAAACTGAATAATTATGTGTAAGAAAAAACCAAGTTTTTAATGGATGGAAATAGACTAATCCAAGAGTGAAAACATGCTGGAGAAAATCAGTAAGATTGCACCTTTGAATTAAATGAACAACTGGGGAAAAATGTAATAGGTCTGCATCTGTTTGTTGTTGTTTAGGTTGCTTTCTCTTTAGCAGGTGAAGAAGGAATATTCAGCTAATCTAGATAAAGCAGCTGTCTGCATTGCATATTGCAAAATGTGGTATAACAAAGGGTTTCCCTGTGGAGGGACAATGCAGAGCACTCCGGAAAGCATTTTAATAGGCATTGGAAAATTATAGGCAGCAATTTTGCTGTAATTCACAGCCTTGCAAATTGTTTTCACACTCCTGAGATAAGAGCCTTAAGCAAGCTGCAGAAGTTGAGGTGACAGTTTTCAAGAAAGAGCATTTTGGGGGAATCCTTTCAGACTGCTTGAGATGGAAGTAGCTCTGCTGAGCAAGGTCTGTGCCATTGATTGTTCATTATTGCACATGTGCTTCGTGCCCAGTCCAGTGTTAATTTTATTTTCATTTCTGCTGCTGAGAATAATGCATAGAAGTGGGAGGCTGTAATTTCTGTGGCTCCCCGGTACTACGTATAGCTGACGAGCAAAACAATTCTGAAGTTTTTCTGTTGTAGTTGATCTACAGGAGGATTTCTGAATTCAAGAGAAACAATATTCAATATTAAACGAGAAGTTTTAAGGTAACATGTCAGGATTACAGATTTGGCCTCATAGAGCCAAGCCTTAGATATATTCTTGGTTATTAACTAGATGCTTGAAATCCTTATTCTGGAATTGTAACTTTCCAATTTGACTGTTGTCAGTCCAGACCCACTCGCTGTGCAGCTGGTCCTCCCTTATGCTGAATTTCATGCTCAGCTGAGCATTCTTTAAGTTTCTTTTAATTTTTTTTGCGAGTATCACATCTTTGTAGAGATGACTGTTTCAGTTTTTCACACCAGAAAAAATAAGTTAAGATATGCAGATACAGTATTTGTTATTTAACCGTATAGGTAGAATAAGAATTAGACTCTTATCATGAATATAATTGAATTTAATTCTGTAATAAAGCATTGCTAATCTAAAGGGATTTTCTAATTGAAATTTACCAGATCAGAAAGACTGATTGGTGGGGACCTACGATTTAATTGATTCTGAATATCCATAACAACTTTTGTCCTATTTCCTCATTTTTTTAAAAAGATATTGATTCCCCTTTTGCTATATGAGAGACAGACGATAAGAGACATTATGCAGCAGTAACAGCAACAGGCCATGCTGTCAGATAGGTAGAGTTGTATATATTTTAAAATATATTATGCTTATATTATAACAAGTTAAAAAATACGCTAAAATAATATGTATACCTGGAAATAGAGGACGTTTCCCCTTTACTTTGCAGGTGTTACTTAGAGTAGGTAAAATTATTATAAGTACTTAGGAAATTTTCACACAGATTTAAATCTGAATTTGAGCATGGTATGTAAAATTCAGTTTTAAATTGTTATCTTGAAGTTGCTTGAAACTTTGAGACATGCTTGAAATAAGAGTATTTAATGAAACAGCAAGTTTGTTATGTGGGAGAGTTTATAATTAATCTTGAGTATTAAGAACTTGTGAAGTGCGACATAAAAGCAATAGACTATAACATTAGATGTTATAACATCCACCATTTTACTTACATCATCTCCTCTGAGCCCTGTTCCCAGTGCGTATTGCTGGCTCTCTTCCAGAAAACGTACTTTAATGTTGTATACTCTTCTTCCGTAATAGACAACCAAAACGTACGGTTCAGCGTTTGATTTCTTTGAACAATCTCTAACCAAGAATGTCTCATCCTGTGTGACACAGATTTAAATTATGGATTTTATGGTTAGTTCACAAAAAACCTTGTAAGCCGTCGTGGACAGTTTGCAGACGTTTTCTCCAAGAGTTTACACTCTGGGTTTCGAGGTAAATTGTACTTACAGTGTTTTCCTGTAAGAGTGCTTTCTCTGCTTCATGGCGATCATATTCTCCAATGTACCATTCATATTTGTTTAAATCCTTAATTTTAAGATAGTATAATTAGTGTATAGAAATTACCAACAGCTGGCAGAAGCAAAAGTCAGTGAAAATAAATTATATCTAATCTGCATTTAAAGCAAGTTTAGCACAGTTTATAAAAATAATTGTAATGCATCTATATCAAGAAGTCCTGTTAGGAAATCTGAATCAAATTAGTCATCTAAATTCTTATCTGTGGTTTCCAGAGCTCACATTGGACTGTTCAGGGGTGCTGAATACCCACAGCTTTCAGACCACTTAACTTCTCGGGGAAATGATTTCAGTAAACAGCCGTTCTTACGGGGGTGTGTGTGTGCCCTATAGTGATAAACCTGTTTTCTAAAAACCTGTCCCCTTATGAAGTGAAGCGTTCTTTACCTTTTCAGTGGGTTGGGTAAGAGATTGCATTTCCCATTTTGTAAGTGACTCTTTTGATTTATTTTGGCATGCTGTGTACGGCGTAGGAGATGGTGACCTCTTCACTGACAAATTCTCTATATTTAACATGGACCCTGTAAAAGTAAATTCAGAAGGAAAAAAATTGTATTTTTTAAACTTAAGTTATAGTTTCATTTTACCCTATCAGTTTTACTTAGTAAGTCCAAGAATAGCACTTGCAGTTTAGAAGTACAGTATTGTGATATTAATCTTTAAAATTTGGAGCTGTCAGTTATGAGTGGTCTTGTGCTAATGCAGCACCAGCGATTTCAGATTCATGCCCAAGGAGATTTAACACATTAGTTTCCTGATGTTTTTTAATTGACATCACTCTGCCAGGTTCTTGCGCACATAAACATAGCAAAATGTTAAAGATAAACTATTAATAAAATAGCAAATGCTAAATAAAAAAGTACATATGGGACAAATGTAATGGTTCATTCTGTTCTACTTTCACCTTTTGAGCCCCTTGTATTTGTGTTGGATCAGAGCTGCTATTATGTTGGACCATATTAAAGCTCCTTATTATCCGGTTGCCAGCTAGCATTGTTTCCACCAAGCTGTTGAAACCTTAAAGGATTCGGAGGTTCTGCCATGCTGATGAATTTCAGTCTGCTCTGCGACTTGTTTCAATTAACAAATTTAGGACCAAGAAGTGAGGTTGCTTTTGCATTATGAAAAAGATGAAGGTGGTCGTCCCCGGCTGCATGTTACTGCTCCATGCTGCACTGCTGAGAAGGCAGCTGCCTGAGCGAGCTTAGATAGCTGAAAACTATCCTCCCAAAGCAAACGTGGTTTGCAGTCTGTAGATTTAGGGCTGCCATTTACCAGCCAGATCCAGCTTGCCACGTCACTGGGGAGCTGGGCAAGCGCAGGGATGGGCAGGAACACCAAGCGTGGGTTTAGGTGGGAGGCTTGGGCAGGCTGAGTCAGATGAGGATGCAGCAGAAACAGCTTGAGAAAAGCAATGGCGTGCTTTCAATGTTAGGTCGAATGCAGTTTGCAGGTACACAACATGGGGGAAAAAATGGTTAATTGAAGAATACAAAAACATCATATCCTACTCTACAACAGAAAGCATTTTTGTTTGTTTCATGCAATGCTGGTGGGAGAAATGACCTAGTGTCTATTGTAAGAGTAAATGAGAAAAATGTGATTATCAATGGCTTCCATCTTTTCCTTCTGGTTACTGTCACAAGAGACAGTACTGTTTGCCAAAGCGGTATTTCATTATGTTTTATCAGTTCATGCTTTATCAGTTTATTATTTTTCTGCCCGTACATAGCATATGACAGAATATTAAAGTAATTCGACTTGGAAGACATTCTTTTACAGAAGAATAATAGTTTTCACTGTGTTTCACTGTTTCATGCATACATGTACCATGTTCTGGTTTATAACAGAATTACATTTGTTTTTAAGACAGTAAACAGTGTCCACTGATCTCAGTAGACAAACAGCCATGATCTTTCAGCAGTCTGTTCAGAAATGAAATCAGTGTTCAAAGGGTCTGGAACCAGACATCTACATTGTCTTTCTGCAATCAGTTTGAGTTGTCAAAATGTGAATATGTCACCGTTCAGCTTATTGGATCCTCCTTTTGGCATTTGGGTTCACATTGCATTTTTGGTGGCTATCCCCAGATACTTTATTTTTAAAAAGAGACCCCACGTTTGCTTTGTGACCAATGCTGTGTTCGTTCTGTAAAATTTTTTTTTCTGGTATGTCTTAAACTGTGGGACAAGAAATGGAGAATTCTGCAATGCTCATGGTCTGGGTCTGGCTGGGATAGAGTTAACAATAGCTCGCCGAGAAATTAAAGAAGAATGTTTTAGATTTTTGAACAGAAAATCATTTGTTTTCAACAATAAAAGCTAAAAATGTCAGAGAGAGAAATACATACTTACATAGGATAAAAAAGGATATTTGTATAAATTTAATAAAATTAATATTTCTTCTTTAACTATTTTTTTAATCCAAACATGGACTTGAAAAGAAATTGTAGCATAGCAGGGGGAAAGGCCACTTGTTTGTTCTGTCCCTGTTGTTTCATGAGGGCAGGGAATTTACAGAGGGAAAAGGAGATTGTTCCATCCCAGAGAGCCTGAATGACCAAGAGCAGTAGTAGGGACGGTAGGAAGTGTCTGAAGTGGAGATGGGTGTGGGGCACCTAGAAAAAGACTCAGAGGCTGCTGAGAGCAGCAGGAAACAGAGACCTAGATGAGCTTTGCGGATTCTGTAAAGACTGATTTTTAGTAGGTATCCGGAGGAGAGTATGTGGAATTGCACCCCCAGCACAAGAAGGATGTTAATAACCAGACGTGGCTCAGTGGGGGGCCACCACCAGAGTCAGGGAGCTGGAGCCTGTGAAACAAAGCTGGGGAGGAGGTGGGCTTGTTTAGCCTGGCAATGACCAAAGTTAAGGTGAATCCTACGTTTATCTGAACAAATAATACAGTCCATATGTTCTTCTTGGTGTTACTTGCTTTCACCATATATTCACATTGTGCAACTCATAGGTTCTTGGTACAGCTTAGGGGTTTTGATATAAAAGGGCATTTGCACAGGCAGTTAAGGGAAAATATAAAAGTATAGTAAATGTAGTCAAGGACAGTAGGAAGTTACCAGCATGGATGATTCCTACAGCTCCTTGATCCCCAAAGCCCCTGGGTCTCCTAAGGTACGAACTCTCTTTTTAAGGAATGGAGATACAGCATAAGCTAACTTGACTGGTGTGTTTTAATGACATTCAAAAAACCAAAAAGACCGAGGTCATATTATTTATATGTACTCCATCTAATTTATAGATACACCTCTTTATCAGTTAATCTGTTTATGAAAGACAAATATATCAGAAAGTTTCCTTTATAGCATCTTTTATCTTTAGTATGCATTTCTGCAAAAATAAATCATATTTACACATCAGAATGATAAGTGCTTGCTTACACAATTCTTATCATGAAGTTTGGCTAATAAAGGGATTTTGCTTTTCAAAAGTCTGTAAGTAGATGCTGGGGTGTTTTTCTGTCTCTTTCGAGTTTACGGAAATACTTTTTCAAGCAGGTGTAACTATACTGAAAGGTAGGGATGAGACACACAGAAATTTTGGGTTAAATACTAATGAGGCCATATTTTTCTGAAAGAAATTAGGTAGAGGGCTTGGTGGGCAACAGATACAGTAGGATATGACAGCAAAAAGCTAATACAACTTTTAATAGTGTTTGTAGGAGTATTGTCTTCAAGATTAGGGAGACGGTGTGCATATGAATCAAGTGCTACTGCTCCTGTGTGTTGCATTCAGTTCTGGGAATCTTAAATCCAGGGAGAATGAGCAGAGGGACATGGCCACGGTTCCTGGGCTAGCCATACCACAGGCCGTTTCTTGGCAAGGCACCCCACCAGTGTTAGTGTTGGCTTCCAATACATTCCCTTAGGTAAAAGCGCACAGTCCGGGGGATGTCCTATTGCCAACCATAATAATTTGACAGACCTGCCTGGTAATGGCACCTACACATTCTACTCTGTAGGAATCTGGGATAAATCTAAAGCAGTTTCTTCAGAGTTCAGTGTATTTGTTTACACAAAGGCATTAAACCCATAGTAGCTGCTCTATAATGTCCTGAAGCTACAGGTGTAGCTTCCATGTAGCCCAGCTGATTGCATGTCTGCCTGGAAAAGCAGAGACTGTTGTGCTCACAGCATGCTCTTTCTCCGTGGGTGTCTCTTTGTATGCCAATTTGTCTTCTCTTCCTCTCCCCGTTGTCCTTCAGTGGCTCGTCCAAATCCCCTTCCTTTTCTGGGCATGGGGGTCTGCAGTGGTTTGACACTTGCATTCTAGGTTGGGCATTTCTTAGCTTGAACCAGGCATGGGGTATAGCCGAACAAGTAACTCTTGGCTTGTTTCTTCACTGCTATTGGCTGTGCCATTGTTTTGCTTGTTTTGTGCTTGCTTTCTTTAACAATCCCTTTCCACTAACTCCATGCATCGAAAATCCCCAGTGCAGACATACCCATGTAGAAACACGAATCTGTTTCTTATTCTTATTTATCCCTGCCTGGTTTAGTTTTCAAAGCAATCCCTGGTTCTTACCTGAACTGCAAATGCTTTTAGAGCTCCCCATACATCGAAGGCTAGGAGAAAGCAATGAATGAAAGTAACGTCAGAAAAATGTTTCTGTTCGTGGCAAGTATTTAAGTAAGAGTCAAATTAGAGAGCAATGCATAGCTGTGCTTCCCCAGAATACCCCTTCCTCCCTCTGCAGATTGCAGCTTTGGGCCTTCCTGGGTTTCAGGTGGTAATTTTGTATTCAGCATCTTTTGACAGATTTCTCTTCCATTGATTTTACCAGCCCCTTTTTGAAGTTATATAGATTTTTACTCTCCACAAGAGTCTTTGGCAAGAGTTTCACATTTTAACTGCATGTGTAGCGAAGCACAATTTGCTTTTGTTCGTTTTGAGCCCGTTCCCTGCTAATTTCACCTGATGTTCCCAGTCCTTCTGTAGGCACACCAGGGAGCAGTTGCTCCCTGTCCTTTCTGATTTTCTAGACCACTGCTGGGTACCCAGCTGGTATTTTGTTGTGCTATTAATTAGAACGGTTACACTGGGAAGAACACTAACCAAGTAACTTCACATAACAGAGCCACTGGTACCACACAAGAAGAAACACAATACTAGGGGTCACAAATACTGTCACATTTACTCCAGACAATAATTTTATCTTGGAGAAATGCCATCATCGTAAACAAGGCTAGATGAGAGATTCACTATTTGTCTAGGAAAGATGTGAAATCATTCATATACGTCCTATACTGTAGCCTACACTTTTGTTTTTGTTCAGTACTTTAGGAAGATACAGATTTTAAAACACACTTAGAAAAGAAAGATTTGTGTAGGTTAGAAAAGAAAAATAGGATCAAGTGTGGCAGATTTCTATGGAAGAATTAAGTGGCCTTTGGAAGGCCAAGTGTGTATTCTTTGTATATAAAAATAGAAAATAAGGGGAAGAGGAAATGCTGAGCCTGGAGATGGCAGGTCTTCTTTATCCAGTATATTTAACACCCTATCACAGAAAGTGAGGCAAAAATGTAATACAGTAGGATGCTGTTAAAGATAAAAATTGAATGTGCAATTAGAATAGCTTGAAAGCAATTCCCAAAGACGGTTATTGTTGTGCGTCAGGGCAAAACATAATATATCACTACATGGCATCAGAAAGTGATATCATCTTACTTTTATTGCATAGTGAAGTATAATTTTCTAGGGCAGAATGTTTAGTCCTTGAAGCATCCAGTACAAACTCATGAAATTCTTATATTCCTACCTGGCTTCAGGATGATGCTTTGGTTTATACTGTTGTGCTCGAAAAGATATTTCAGGTTTCTTCCCCAAATCTGTAGCTAATAAATAAAAAGAATAAGAATTTATCATTTCCTCTTATGTGTAACTTTGACAGTATCTAGCAACTACTGTGAAGTAAATTAATTAAATTCATATATGAGGGGACGCAGTTCAATAGAAAAAGCTAATAAGGCTACAATCAGTCTGGCTTAAATAAGTCAGCTAATGATTTCAGCGGGAAACATTTATAGTAATACTGAATGTTACATGGTGAACCTTACAGGTTTTGCTGATGCCAAATATGGCTTAACGTAATGGTAAATAATGCAGAATGCTGTACTAGAAATATACAGAGGGTTCATAAATCCTTTTTATAGGACAGGATAGATAGGCATTGAATGTATTAATGCAGTCAATACTATTTCTAGCTGAAAATCAGGAAACTGTGCCTTAATCTGCAAAAGGAACTGCCAGAGGAAATTATGAACTCATTAACACAGAGGTGTAAATAGCATAAAAATCATGTAGCCTGTATCTATCTTCAAAGTATTTCAGAGTAACTTTTTTTTTCATGGACCTTCATGCACACATACATAGTGAGTGGCTTAAGCTGGTTTTTCCAAGCTGTATGTACATCTGAAGAACTGACATGTTTTAAAACATGTTTTTTAAAAAAAAACCCTGCTTTTTGTAGCTTTAAAAACCTAAAGCTTTTAAAAATCTTTCAAAATTCTTGCACTCAAATTATGGGAGAGGAGCAAGATGGAGAGAAGGGAGATACTCTCTGTGCAGATCCAGTCTTTTCTATTCAGGATATCCTTCCCTCAGTTTTTTAGGTTCCAACACTCTTACTTTCCCCATGATTTTAAGACTTTGATTTGCTTAGAACAAATCCCTGGTGATACCCTGGTTCCCTAAATAGCTGTAGTTAATGCCAGGTTAAATTCCTTTTTACACTGCATCTTCCACAACTGTTGAGGTCACTCTAAATCTCTCTGTTCTCAGCAGACATATACCTGGGGGAGTCTCTTACTCATTTAAATATAGAGCCAGACAGCTACATAGCAGGATAGATGTAAGGTTCCTATACTGATTACTTCAGCTGGAGTTTTAATGATAGGATATTTTGTTCTTGGAATATGAAGGAAAGACAACAAATTAATATCATATTATTAAGTACTAACCTTGTTCTCTTCCAGTTGCCTATATAAAATGATAACAGACAGTAAGTATTTTTGATTACCAGCTTGAACTTACCCCAACAGACCCAACTATCTTTTAATTTTAAAACAATTTATAGACATCAATCATTAATACTTGATCACTTTGTCAAAAACTCAGGCTGAATGTTGATCTCAGTCCACTGACAAGAATGAGAACCAAATTTTTAGAGGTATAAGTGAACATACGGCTTATCGCAATGATCACCATTTCATAATTACTATTGTGCATTAGTTTAATTACAATATGGTTTTCCATCATTGATCTTGTATTAAATCACGAGATTGATTTTGATTGACTGGAGATACACTATCCAAAGATTAAAATCAGTCATTTCTTTTCAGGCTCCTCAACTGACAGTACAATTATTTTTACTGTCATGGCAGATACTTCATTCAAAATCACTGTGTGGAGAACCTTAATTCAGCATATTATGTTACAAAGAAGTGAATGATAGATAGGTGTCTAGAGACCAGATTTTGACTCATAAACTTTCACTGTGTTTCTGTATTATTTGATTCACACAGGAATAGTAATTATTTTGATTAATTTGATACACACAAGACTATAATACATAAATATTAAAGATAGGAATTTGTTACTCTTTGTAGATGTTGTACCTTGAGTCTTCCTTAAAAGTTACTGCCCCAGTAATGTTTTCCCATGCCTTAGAAATTTGTAGTCTCATTCAGGTTGGAAGGGACCTAGGCAGGTCTCTAGTCCAAGCTCCTGCTTAAAGCACAGTGAACTGCAAGATGAGACTTGGGCTCAGAGCTTTGTCCAGCTGGGTTTTGCAAACCTCCAGAACCTAGATTTCACAGCTTCTCTGGGCAACCTGTTCCAACACTCTCATAATTATCCTCATAATTATTTTTTCTTCCTTATTTCTGGTTGAAAACTCCCTCATTTCAAGATCAGTGTACTTCCACTGTGTACTTCCACAGTGTACTTCCACTGTGCACTCTGTAAAGTACCATGCTCTGCCTTCTTGATAATCATCACTTAGGCACTGGCAGGCTGCTATTAGGTTCCCCCAGAGCCGCCCGCTCCAGGCTCAGGGAGCCCAGCCCCATCAGCCTCATTTCACAGGGCAGGTGCTGCACACCCTGACTGCACTGGTGACCCTCTGCTGACCCACTGCTCTCGGTCAACAGCAGCCTTGTGCGGCACTCCAGGTGTTGTCTAATGAGTGATGAGTAAAAGGGAACAGTCCCTTCCCTTGATCTCTTGGCTATGCTTGTCTTGATACGGCTCGATACGCTGTTAGCCTTTACGGCTACCAAGGGCACACCAGTGGCTCGTGTTCAGCCTACGGTCCCCGGGTCCTTCTGAGCAGAGCTGCTGCCAGGGGGCTTAGTCCATCCCGGGGCAGGGTTTTGCATTTGTCCTTTCCAATTTCAGGAAGCTCCTCTTGACCCTTTCCTACAGCCTGTCTGGCTGCCGGTGAAGGGCAGTCCTGCTCTCAAACCTATTGACCCCCCGTTTGGTGTCTGAAACCCTGACAAGGGCACACTCTGTCTCCTCTTCCAGGTCACGCTGAAACTGTTTATGTCTTCGGAGCTGTATGAATGGGAAGTGATCCAAATTAAATTTTATCTTTTCCATGTTATGAGATATACAATATTTCTCTTTAAGATGGAGCCAAACTAAGAGCCTGTTAAGAGCTGCAGTATTTGTGCAGCTGTACAGTGTCCAGCCAGAAATATTAATTATAGATGTAAGATATTTATTGTTCTTGGGGGTGTTTTCGTATTTGGTTTATAATGAGTCCGTACCTAACAAAAGACAAAGCTTTTTTGTGGTAAATTATTATCTTTCTTGCTAATATCTCATTTTTTAGCATTAAATGTTAATTACAATATTGCAATCAAACAATGTTTTGTAATAATCTTTCAAACTAAAATAGTTTCTAACCATGGGAGGACTGAGGTTCTGGGACAGCCTCCCAGTCAGAACCATGGAGAAGAAAAACTCAAAGGATTTGAAAGTTAGAGCTAGACCAGCCTATAGATTTGTGCTACAGCCCACTGTGATAGGAAATGTCTGGATTTAACTAGTGTAGAGATGCCTTTCTTTTCTCTGTTCCCTTACAATGAGATAACAACCAATACAATAGAAATATAGTAGTGCAGTAAATAGAATATGCAATGAGAAATACAAAATGCCATAAATTATGACCTATCTCTGTATTTTACAAACATCCTTTAACACTCTGCATTATTGTAGGGACTGTATCTCTTAATACATCTTATAGGAAACCACTTGTCATAACTAAACCTCTTTATTGTTAAACCCATTTCCTCTGCTTTACTTCATTGGCCTGAGTAGAAAGTGAAGGAACTTGTTAAAAACTTTTTACAGAAACTGGGATCTGAAAAAAAACCCCAACCACTTTCCTTTACCAGTCTCTGTGTAAAAGTTACTGCTTTCTGCTTTATATATGCCTATAGGTGAATTCACAGCATTGCCTCTCAGCTTCTGCCCTCTGGCCACAGCCAGCTGGTGCAGGGGTCCTCGGTGGCAGGGCTGCAGGCGGCCATGCTGGGAGGAGAAGTGGTCAGCCTGGAGGTGCGGGGAGGGAGGGAAGAGCCCTTTTAGCCTCTGTCAGACAGGGGAACTCGGAGCCACTGCTTCAGCATCGCTGGCGTTGAGAACACACACGTCTCAGTGGTGCCCGGAGCCTAGAGCTGCCCTTGGTGCAGCTTTGCAGACTGGCTGTGAGGAAGGTGGGTTGTGAGCTGGAGGATAGGGCCAGTGGGAGATGAACTGGGGGATGTACTGGGGCTTACTGGGCTGCCCATGGCTCAGGAGGTTTGAGGACATAGCGGAGTGTGAGCTTTGGCAGGAGGGCGGGTGGGCTGCGCAGTATGGGGCTGTGCTGGGCTCAGAGGGCGGCGAGGACCATGCATCGCTGTGCCTGTGGTCCCCACCTCGCTGGGGAGGGCGGCGAGGGGCTCGGCTGGGGGAAGCCGTAGGACCACGCAGGTGCCTGAGCAGCAGCGTAGTGACCCCCTCGGTTGCTGCCGGAGCTATTTTGCAGGCAAAGCTGCCATTTGACTGAGGTGACGGATTTGCAGGACTTGTGAGAGGCCCTAGGGAAGAGGCGGGGGGGAGGAGAGGGAGAAGGAAGCTGGGGGATAATAGGTGAGGTTCATTCTGCATATAAAATTCGTCAATTTTTTCTCTTCTTGAAAAGGGTCACGTTATTTTTGAGGTAGCCTTGTATTTACATCAGAGTAATACTATTACACTGCTCTATTAACCTTATCATTTCAGTTTTCTGCTTTTAAAAATCTATGTGGAATCTCTATTTCTCTGAAAGAGAGTGTCTCTCCTGCTGCTTACTGTTCATAGGCATCTGCAGCATCTGGCAGTTATGAGAGACACTTTTATGTGGATACTTGGGAAGGTAGCTTTACACTATCTATGTTTTTATTTCTGCAAGCAATGTCAGGAACTTACCATTCACAGAGTAGCAGTATTGAAAATGCTACACACATCAAAGATAGATATATTTGTGACCCAAAGCTAATATGATTCTTACACTATTTTTACCTAATAGGCTAAAATACGGTTACAAGAGAGGTTGTGCAGCCATGGAATGTGTATGCTTTTTATGGTCATAATATATACGAAGATGATTACTTACTTCGTTCAGTTCCTTAACAGATAGATGTCTGGAAAAGAAAGAATGATATGCAAAACATTTCATTATCATAAAATAAAAATCACTTTGAGTACTTAAATACTTTGATTACATCATCACTGAAAATTAACAGCCCTTGGCAAAGGAAGGATTTTATTACTGCTATAGAAATTCAGAGGCTGTTTTTTTTACATAAATTATTTGCAGGAAAATGTTATGGACTTCCATAAAAAAGAATAGCATCCACTGAATTCATTATGGTAAATGAGAAAAGTCTTTGTTAAGGATTTATTCTGGGAGGAGGGGAGAAGAGATATGAATGATTATCAGCTTTCTTCACTACTTTTCATCTCATGCCAAAATGTCTTATTATGAACTTTAAAGTCAGCTATAAATGGAGGTAAATTCCTTGAAGAGTTTCAAAAATGAAACGTTCACAGAGGCAGAATGGAAAGTATAGAGGAAAGGAGGTGCAAACCAGGAAAAGAGAAATGGAGAATGCTCCTCATGGTCCTGATTCAAGTAGTGTTTAAGTATTTTTCTGCCTTTTCCTGATATACCTGGTCAACAGGAATATCTTCCTTTCCTGAAAACGATCATCAGAAAATATTCTCCCCCAAACAACGTATTGAGTCTGACACCTTTTGTTAGATGTCCTGGGTTTGATGAAGACTCATGCTTTTTAGTAGCTTGTATCTCTTGGGGTGGCTGGAAAGCTGCCCAGAGGAAAA
>NW_009201798.1:0-12195 GCF_000690835.1 Fulmarus glacialis | reverse complement strand
GCTCCCTCAGTACCCTCGGGTGGATAATGAACATGTCACCTTGCTCACTCAAGACAGCTCTGGGAGAGAGGCAGAAGAGACAGGATGAAGGTTAAAGACTCAGTCCAAATCTGTGCTACTTGCCACCTCTGCACAGGGGCAGTGTGCACTGTCCAAGCTGATGGTTTGAACAATGCTCAGGCCATCGGCTTGAATTGCTCTTAGGCTGATGGAAAAAAAAACAGGCCATGCCATTAACTTGGCTATAAATGTGAAAGTGACAGCAAACATCCATGTCATCAGCTCTTCAAAAATTGCTCACTGGTCAGCTAAGTGTGTCCACACAGAGAGAGACTGAGAAGACAGGAGAGAGGCATTGAGCCTCCAGCGACTGGCAAGAATTTGAATGCAGGTCTGTGCAGAGCAGTTCCAGTGGGCAACTCAAGACTATTCTCAGCTCAGAGATTTTTGTATTTCTGTATCTCTCTGCTTAGTTCTTGCCACTAAATTTATAAGATATGCAGGTGCATATTAGCATTCTGAAAAGAAGCAGATGGTTTCTGGAAAATAGGAAAGGAACTGAGGGGACAAAAAAAAAATCCCCCCTCAAAAAAGCCCAGAAAGCTGGAAGGAAATTGAAATAGGATAACTGCTAGGTTTTCAAAATAAACTTTATTTATTTATTTAAGAACAAGAAATGTACTATTTTTCATTTAGTTGAACCAGAGGTATATCTCACCAGTGTGAGATATACCTAGGAAATAAAAAAGGACAGACTCTTCATTTTAGAACAGTAACAAATAAGAGAACTGGAGCTGTGTCATACCTGAATGTATACTAAGAATAACTCTTATTAGTTTGCCTATCTGTGAAGTCAGAACGAGGATTAAAATGCTGATTTAAAAACACACCATGCATGCACACACAAAGCTTATCCCTTCTAGGCATGGTGCCTGCTCCTCCTTTGAGGTCCTGGGGGAACGGACGGAAGTGGGATTCATTCCAGTGGCCTACAAGATTCTCTTTCAAGCCTGCAGGGCCTTTTGCTAGGGAAAGGGTAAATTGTGCTGAGAGATACAGCCCCTTTGCTTATGTCTGTGACCGACATCAGACCTTGAACAGCACTAAAAACTTTTTGCAGAAAACTGAGATTTCTGAGGTATGAAACTGGGCTCCCATGTGCCACTATTGCTCCTTACTTGCATTAGCAGACAGACTAAGCACAAGAGGACTCAGGGTTTGACCCTTTTTAATCATGTGATAAATTTGGTCTAATTCACCTCATACATTTGTTCTAATTCTATGAAATAATAAACCCTCTTTATATTTTCAACCTGGGACAAAACAACTCCATGCGTCAGTGCAGACTGGGGATTGACTGCTAGGGTGTAGCCCTACAGAAATTGGGATTCTGGTGGAAAACAAGTTGGACCTGTGTCAGCAGTGCTCCCCTGCAGCAATAACACTAACCGGTCATGCGTTTGCATTAGTAACTAGCCAGTAAGTAGCCAGCAGGTGGAGGGATGTGGCTATTCCCCTCTGCCTGGCACTGGTGAGGCTGCATCTGCAATACTGTGTTCAGTTTTGGGACCCCTCCCCCCCATTATATGGGAGATGTTGGCAGAGTGGAGAGGATCCAACAAAAGCCCCTGGTATCGGACTGCTGGAGCACGTGCCATATGAGGAGACGTGAAGGGAATTAGGTTCATTTGGCCTGGAGAAGAGAAGGCTAGCGGGGGATCTAATTGCAGACTAACACTGCTGAAAAGGGGGTTGCAAATTAAGGTGCAATGCCAATGGCATCCTGGCCTGTATCAGCAATAGTGTGGCCAGCAGGAGTAGGGAGGTGATCGTGCCCCTGTACTCGGCACTGGTGAGGTCGCACCTCGAATACTGTGTTCAGTTTTGGGCCCCTCTCTACAAGAAGGACATTGAGGTGCTGGAGCGTGTCCAGAGAAGGGCAACGAAGCTGGTGAAGGGTCTAGAGAACAAGTCTTATGAGAAGCGGCTGAGGGAACTGGGGCTGTTTAGCCTGGAGAAGAGGAGGCTGAGGGGAGACGTCATCGCGCTCTACAACTACCTGAAAGGAGGTTGTAGCGAGGTGGGGGTTGGTCTCTTCTCCCAAGTAACCAGCAATAGGACGAGAGGAAATGGCCTCAAGTTGCGCTAAGGGAGGTTTAGACTGGACATTAGGAAAAATTTCTTTACTGAAAGAGTGGTCAGGCCTTGGAACAGGCTGCCCAGGGAAGTGGTGGAGTCACCATCCCTGGAGGCATTTAAAAGACATGTAGATGAGGTGCTTAGGGACATGGTTTAGTGGGCATGGTGGTGTTGGGTTAACAGTTGGACTTGATGATCTTAGAGGTCTTTTCCAACGTTAATGATTCTATGATTCTGTGATTCTATGATCTAGCTTTTAAGTTAGCCCTGCTTTGAGTAGGAGATTGGACTAAAGACCTTTGATATGCCTTCCAATCTACATTTTTCACTGATTCAGATGAACTCACTAATCCAGCAGGAAGAAAGTTCTGCTGTTTGAAGGCTGATCAATTCACTGAAAAGGCTGAGGAACACAGAACTGGTGCCAGCCACAGAAAGGTCAGGACCATGCAGCTAGCAGGAAGGGTGGTGGTTGGGAAACAATAGCATGGGATAGAATGCCTCTGTCTCAGGCACCATCCAAGTGAGCCATCAAATCACCTCCTTCAGCCTGTGAGTCCTCAAAGTGATGATTCCAGGGATAAAGTGCCAACCTCTTTTTCCCATGATATTTTTACAGCATAGATTTGTAATCTCTGTCCATGGAGATACTCAAAAGCTGTCTGGACATGGTCCTGGGCAACCTGCTCTAGGTGGCCCTGCTTGTGCAGGGAGTTTGGACCAGATCACCTCCTGGGTTCCCTTCCAACCTCAACCGCTCTGTGGTTCTGTGGTTCTGATTTTATCTGTTGATTTTAACATTCTGTCCAACTCCAGCCACCCAGCTTCACTCATACTCACAGGAGCATGTTTCCTTTCATGTATTAGCACCTCTGACCCTTGCTTATCACCTCACATCCTAGAGAAATTTTAAAATCTGAGAATAAAATTTCTAGTTAAAATTCTAATCCAATTGAAAAATTGTATTTATTGTGTGCACGTTTTCTGGGTATGGTCTACGTATCTGGAGTTGTCTTACGATTACATTATTAGGATATGTCACCATTTGTTTTAAACTTGATCATCTTAATCTGCATGCCCAGAGACTGTTACCTCTCTGGGGCAGTGGAGAACATGAGAACCCTGTAACCTTTTCCTTCCACAGTGTTGGGCAAGGTGCCACAAAGCAGAACCTTCCCCACTAGCCAGAGAAGCTCAGTTGATTTTCAGAAACTCTTCTTTCTGCACTTATTCTGGCCACAGGAGAATTTCTGATAAAATCTTCTGGATATTTCCTTTTTTTCAGCTATTTCCTAAGTACCCAAACTTTGCTAGATATATGAAGTGAAGATCGTCGTGATTTTTTTGATACCAATATGGATCACTGCGCCAGATAGTCCCTACAGCCAACTTTACAGTCTTTTAGGCAGCTCCAGGTCCAGGCGTAGCTTGCAGGGTGCTGGGAACAGACCCTGCTTTTTCCCACTCACTCACTGCAGTTGGCAGAGATGCAGAGTAGCCTGGAAATATAAGGGAAAGGGCTGGAGAGAGTCATCTGTGGGGGCTGAGAAGAATGTGGGAGGTGGAAGAGTCACTAGGTGGGTCCTCATTGGAAAATGGAGTGAGGAAAAGATTGGCCACAGCGAGCAGTGCTGTGCTGGGTCTTTGTCAGAAGCAAGTGGTGGACTTGCAGCGCCCGTTTGCAGAGACGGTTTACTGACAACCTCTTGTTTGTAAATGTGTGTCAGCAACAGCAGATTTTAAAGATTAAAGCTGTCAAGGGAAAACTAATGCTGAGTTTCCAAAAGTTTATGGGATTGAATCCTCATCTTCAGTACTATTCAGGATGAACATAGTTCTTGCCTAATTCTTAGAGACTTTCCTGTATGAGTCATTGTTCACAAGAGAATAGCAGCTTTATACACAGATGGTTGCAGAACAGAGACACCATTGAGAGGAAAACACTGAGACATCTATGTCCTGCAGATACAGGCACACAGATATACACAGATCGACAACTTTATCCACAGAAAGCAGTCAGTCTTGCTCAGTGTGTTCAGGCAGAATCTCTGCTCTTTCATGACATAAGAAATCCCTGATGGAATTCAAGTAATGAGCAATTCATGCTGAAGAGGGAAGCTTAGTGCCAGTGAAATATCAATGTCCAAACTAGCACACCCAGAGGGAGTTTGGCTGGAGGACTGCCTAGCTGGATTGCTCTTCTTAGCTGGCCAGAAGCCCAGTTCTCCGTGGGATCAAAAGAAAAGATCAGATGCTCTGGGACCCAGCAAGCTGTTGTAGATGATCTAGCAAGTCCAGATCATACCACTAAGACTGATACTAAGCCAGAGAAAAGGAGTTTGAAGGAAGGTTTAGGTGCCTCATCAGAGTCCTCTTGGGATGTTTTCCTGCTTTTCCAGGGCCTCTCCATGTGATCTTGGACAAGTCCCCTAAGACCCTTAAACTAGGTGATTTATGTAGGTTCATGCCCACATCTCCACATGCAGCTAACTTTCAGTTCAATGGTTCAGGTTTGGACATCAGTGCCACTATAACTGTATAAAGGTCACTGTGGGTGGGTTGTGCCTATGATTGTGGGCCAGCACTGCCTCAGATGAAACAGGCAAGGGACAGGTTCCAATATATAGTGCCTGCACTGGAAACACTTGCTACAGAATTTTATGGATGCCAAAAGTTTGCATGAGCTCAAAAAACAAATAATGGAAACGAGGTATTAAATACAAGATAGCATCTCTAACTGGGGAAGACTTGAGCTGTCATTTGCTGGAAATCAAGAGGATGTTCTGCAGAAATCTCTCTCTGAACCTGTCATTTTCCCTAGACTTCTGCTATTAGATATTGCTGGAAACCGGATAATAAACCAGACAGACCTGTGGTCTGATCCAGAACTATTTGTCTCATGTTGTTGTATAACACTTAGAAGTTGAGACCCAAATGGCCACAGCTTGCTTGTTACTGATACTGAAACTATATGATTTCTTCCTTTCAATGGCTTTTCCACTTAGCATGAAATAATTAAACATTCAATAAATAAAACTGTGTGACCTAGTGTTTATAGAGCTGGAAGAAGAGAGGACAAGGCTACAGTATCTGCTCTAATGAATATAAATGCTTAGGAATCATTGAGGTGGTCTAGAGTCAGGCCTGTCCTCTTCTTTGTGAGCATCCTGACCGCCATGAAATGCCCTGGATATGCCCTGCATATTTAGTTTGCACCAAGAGGAATAGCAGCAAGATGGACTGAGGGAAGCTCATTCCTGAAATTCTGTAGCCAGCTGATTGGAGCACATTGTTGTTACTTAGGTTTTCCAGAGCCCCAGGAAGAGAGAGATGAACACTGAACTGCTGGAGAAAAGGCATGGCATCACCATTTCAAACAAGGGTTTTGTGACAATTGGCTGCTGTTGACACCTAACTCTAAGGAGAAGAGTCAGAGTTATGAGTCACATTTGTATGACCAAGTATGTGCCTGTCATGTAACAGGGTGGGACCTGCCCTGCCTCTCAATAGGAAATATGTTGACTGGAAGTAGGCTGATGTTATCAGAACAGTTTGTTATTCTCAGCCTGCTTCCAAGAAAGGAGGTGAATGGAAGGAGTCAGCTCTCCAGGTGAATTATCCTGGCAGGCAAATCTAGTTTAGTCTCAGGTGAATCACCACAAGCTGTTTGTTCATGTAATGTCACTGTCCATTTATAGACAGAGACTACGTTTGTTTGTGTCTGACTCTAAAATTGTACGTACAGCTCTGGGCACTGTTACGACAAAGATTACTAAACCTGCCCTGGAACATCACTAAGTTTTACAATGGCCACAGCCAGGCAAGGCACTGCATGTCTGATCTTATTTTCAGCATTGACCTCGTACAAGAGGAGTTCCTAGGTCAGCAGAGCCACAAGAAACACTGCTAAAGGCAGAAATCAAAGGTAAAGCCATTCTGTATCATTAAGTGCATTTTTTAAATTGTGTTTGAATCACATATTTGGTCATATGAACATGACTCATAACTCTGAGTCCTCTTCTTGGAACATTTGAGGTCCTGGACACCTAAATTTCCAAGTGTGATACTCAAGAATATCTGGCTTAGGAAATCCATAAACTGCAGTTTGATGGACGATGGGAGAGTATTCAAAAGAAGCACTGCTATGTGTTGTCCTGTTTTTTCACTCCACCCTATGCATTCTCTTTGAGTTGCTGTCAGAAAGAAGACTGTAGACTATATGAATTTCGTTCTGAGCTCCTGTATCTGTTCTTATGTCTTGGCTGTTCATAGCATTGAGAATGGTCCCTTCCATCAAAAGCTTTTAAGCATTTTAACAACTGGAAGTATCTTTTGTGTACAGGCTCAGAACATTTCCTCTCCAACAACAGAACTAAATTCTGCTAGTCATTTAGACTTCAAAGGTCATTTAAAGATCCAGTGCTACACGTGTTTTCTTTTTAGTCTCTTTCTCTCCTGGTTCTTGGCCTCAGGAGATCTCCTGGTGTTGCTCTGTCTTGCAAACAGGTATGGCCAATCAATTATTCATGTGAATCTCCAGTCCATCATGACTAAAAAACTCTCCCATGCACCTATGCCAACCCTTTCTCATTTTGAGCTTTGCAGGATCTTTTCAGTGAAGACAGCAGGAGTAATTTAGCTCTTTTCCATGGGCTAGACAGATTGTCAGATGTTGCTTTAAACAAACAAAACATTGACCATGCTGCTTCTACAGCTGTCAGATGTGAACTTTCTTCTGTTACTCCCAAGATGTTCCTACGTCCCTCTTCAGGGAATCTCCCCATCTGTATAGGGCTTGTTTTAGTGGTGTAATTTTAAGCTCTGCGTACAATCTGTAAAATTATGGAATAAACTCTCTCTGCCTGGATAACCATAACTGAGGCTCTCTGCAGTGTTATATGAAGTTGGCTCTTTATCTTTCACAGAGAGCATTTCAGTGACACTAAGGTTTGTTAAAAAGTTAGATGTTTAAGACTGAGGTCTTCACCCTAGACTCTTTGGTAGCAGACAGGGAGAAAAAGGTCCTTTCAAGGTGAAATTTGTCTCACCCTAACACAGAGTATGTTCATGTGACACTAATTTTAGAATTGGTTTCTCATGGCAAAGTGGAATACCCTCCTAGAACAGATGACAGAGTGAATATGACAGTTGTGATGGCTCAGGAAATAAATTCAGCGAGATCTTACAGCCAGAGGGATTGTTTTGATCATTCAGTCACACCTGCTGAGTACTGGCCAGAACACCTGCATCCAGCCAAGATGCTTTAGCTGAGATGATAGAAAACAAGGCTGAGACTGAAAGCTAACCAATACATTCCAATGCCTGGTACCCTTGAAGTTGAGAATCTGCATGTTTCTGGGATGGCTTCTATATCTTCCATCTAGTGACTCTGGGTCTGATCTCTTATGCTAGATAAAAAAGCTTTCTATGCACAGAAATAATTTTCCTCATAGACAGTAAACATCATCCTTTAACATCCTTCACAATAAAGACAATACATGATGCAGAAGCAAACATAGGTCTAAGCGTTTGGTAAGAGCTGCTCTCTATGCAAGAAGTAAAGCCATTTTGCAAGTTGAGGAGAAGGACCAGACATATCTCAAGAGAAACTAACGATGTAATTATCTGCTCAATGAAATGAGGATTACTTATGGGACCTGTTCAAGAGATATGTACCTCCAGTGACTGAAAGGGATCCTCTGACATGAACAGAGCCCTTCTGTTTACAGACTGGACATTTGTACACAAGCCAAAGTGAAGTTGTAATAACAGGTTTAGAAAGAAAATGCAAAATAAGAATGAAGTTAGTGTTTACATTTGGGCTCGCCTGCTGAAAAGCTGAAGTTTGTAATTGCTTCAGGAAGTGGACAACCCTAGAACTAAAACCCTGCTAGAGGCTTTGTCATCGAGAAAGTTCACGCAAAGAAGGACTGACGCCTTGCAAAAATATCAGAAAGGGAGATAAAGGGAAAGCAGAACAAGTTGGAAGTATAAAAATAGCAGAGGAAAAAAATGTCAGAGAATAAACTGAAGACAAGTATTCTGGCAACATTAATTATAAGAAAAGTAAAATTCATTGTTGTACATGAAAGTTCTGAACTATTTAGATCTGTGTTCCAACATAGGCAAAGCTGGATTTGTATACGCTGAAGAAAAATATGGGGGTTTTGGTTTGATTTCAGTTCTTGCCATCTATAAACAGCATTGTTAGATAATATTGCTGATAGATGTACCTGGGTGTGTGCCATGATATCAGGTCTGTTGCTTTTTGCCAAGCAAGCCATAGCTGGTGTGGTAATAACACAGAATGGATCATAGTTCAATAGTTATCAGCTTCAATGCTTACCAAAAGGGGATGATTTTAAGCAATTTACCACAAATTTAGAGAATCAAAAATAGAACTGTGGAAAGTAGTCTGAAAGTTGTTGAAAGAATCCTAAGAAAAAACCCTGAAGAGCTCAGCTCAGATTGCTGCTTAGCCTGTCTAAATGACGACAGCTACATTGAAAGTCACCTTCTGAAATGTTCAGGAGAAAGGCTACCTGATTACTCACTTTAAAGAAAAAAGTATTGCAAATTTGTAAAACTCCAGGAAAAGAGACATAGAAAATACTCTAATTAAATGTCACGTAAATAAAAAGCCTGTGCAGCCCCAGGCCAGGAGACACTCACATGATGGTACATTATGGGCACAAAAGGTCATAGTTGTTCTGAACTTGCTCCTCACTACTGATTGCAAAGCAAGAACAAATCAAAAGGAGAAGCTCTTCCTCCATGAAAAAAAGATGGAAGAGAAAGGAATCTGAATCTTAGAAACAGGACAGGCTATAGACGACTTAGTGGTCAGATGGGGTCTGTGGAAAGGACTAAGCTCAGAGCAAAACACCACAAATTGTGCAAAATTTGGAGTGACTCAGAGAAGCACCTGTGTCCTTTCCACTGGAACAGAAGTTGATGCATATGCCTTGAAGTGCAGGACCCACACCAGCACCTGCCTCCTGAAGTGAGTTGCACAAGCACGTGGCTGTGCATACACACAGAGAGCCAAAGACAGGTGGAATGCCTGACTTGCACACACTGTAGCAGGTCACGTACACACTTAAGTCGAGGGATTTACAAACAGGCAAGGAGCATCACATGCAGGTTGCAGTCACGTGAACATCTGCATGTCCAAATGTGCAGCATACACGCAGGCACTCTCATATAGCAGAATGGGACACCCAATTGACTTGTGCACATAAACTGACTCGTGCAAGAGGAATCATAAGGCCAGTGGAGTTAGTGACATACTGGAATATGGAGATAGATTTGTAATGCACACAGGGAGAGTCACACACACTGACACAGATTTCATGCTCCCCGGAGTAGCATGCATTAATACACTGTGGCTTATATAGGAGCACACTATGTCTCAAACCTCCCTGAGTGAAGGATCTCACCAAACCGCAGAGAAATGCAGTGTATGCCTACTGCTCTTGAGACATACACACACTGGGCTGAGTCAAGCCACACATCTGGAGTTTTGCACACATTTTGAGTTTTTGCCACATTCACAGTGGACTGTGTCACACACGCATTGAAATAAACGATGTGTACACACATAGACAAGTGCAGTCTTACTCGTGTGTGTGTGTGTATTCTGGAGTCAGTCACGCACCCCTGTACTGCAGCTGGCCTCTCCTGTGGACGAACAAGGTTCTCGAACACACGCACGCTGAGTTCAGTTGCTCACACACTTGCACACACCTAAGGGTCTCACAAATACACTGGAGGTAGACATGTGGTTTCCTGCTCACCCACAGGCACACAGTGCCTGGGAGGCAATCAACAGAGTGAGCATCAGAGGAGACGTGGACATGTCCGCAGGGCACATCTGGTTCCCATCAGTCAGGGGGGAGAAGGACCCACTCATCTCACTGATGTCTGAATACAGCAGCAGGTCTGTGCCCTCCTTTCCCTTCTCCACTGACTGACCACAAAAGGATGCTGGGTGGCAGGCTTGGATATGGCTGTGGGGCACTTGTCAGGCAGATCCAACTCCTTTTGCTTCATCCCTTCCACACGCATGCTGGTATGAATCTTGCACACACAGAAGTGAGCTTCTCCCTCTCCTCCACATGCCACACGTACTACTGATGGTTACCACACATGCAGATCGCTGTGCAGGAGGTTGCACACAGATGAGACTCTTGTACACGCCTGTGGTGCAATGAGTCACACTGGTCACTGATTCTTACAGGCATTCTGGAGTGAGTTTCTCCTGCACAGGTGTACACAGGCACACACGCAGCCAGCTTACACACAAACACACAGTCACACACATGCAGCTGGGTCTCACGTTGTTGTCCCATAAGCACACATACAGGTCAGTCTCCTATATGAGTGAGTCTTGCACATTCAGGGGGAGCCATATACACAAACACATGGGTGTGACTCACAGCTCAGCCTCAAAGGTGCGTGCTCACATGCACCCCAGTAAGTCACACTCACAGGTGAGTCTCACACATGCACACAGATGTCTCCTGCACAAGCAAACATACATACACCTTCATACAAGGTTGAGTTTCATACCAGATTGAGTTTCTCTCACACGGTTGTGGGAGAGTCTCATACACAAACACACACATACATATCCCATAAACAACTTACAAGACATAGTACAGAGTCACTCAGGTATGCGTGCCCTGCCTTTCAGGTACACCCATGCACATGTGGAGATCTCATGCGCTATGTGGGGGAGTCTCATATGTGCACATCCTCTCACCCACACACATGCACACACACACACACACTGAGTGGGTCAGGCAGCCCACCCTGCAGCAAGTTCCACATACGTGTATGCCTGGGCTTCATACATACACATCCACACCAGTGCTCGTACATGTACAGGCAGATGTATATTACATATGTGCACTGAGTCAGGTGTGCATACCTGGACAGAGAGACACACACATTCACACACAGCTGCATGCACAAAGACAGGTGTGTCTTACACACACACATATACAGAGGAGTCACGCATGTGCTGCAGAGTGAGTCAGGCATGCACACCCAGAACAGGTTCTGCACACAGGGTGGGTGTTCATAAACAAAATACGCACACGGTGGTATCTCACACACACATATACACGAGTGTCACACAGATGAGGGTGTCACACACACACACACACGGTGCATCTCACATACAAAAAAGTGTCACACAGACCAGGGTGTCAGATACAGAGAGGTGTCTCACACATGTGCAATTCACATGTGCTGCAGTCAGACATGCGCACATGGGGCAAGTTGTGCACTCAGCTGAGTGTTGCAGAGATACATGCACTTGGGGATGTGTCACACACACTTGTCTGTTTCACACATGCTTGGGTTTGTCACATGATGTCTTTCAGGAAAAATGGATTTCACACACTTGGGTGTGTGTCACAAATACACAGACGGTGTGTCAGACATAGAGAGATGTCTCACACAGACAGGAGTGTCTCCAAACGCACACACGGTGTCTCAGACACACTGGGTCATACACATGGGTGTTACAGACACACACAGTCTCACACACCGTCTCTCACAGACACACAGATGTTGCACACACACACGGCTGTCAGACGCACAGTGTCTCACGCATCAGACACACTAAGTGTCTCACGTGCTGCCTTTCACAGACATGGTGACTCTCATACACATGGGTGCCTCTCACAAACACACACGTGGGTATCACTAACGCAGACATGGGGTCACACAGTGTCTGTCCCCCACAGGCGGTCTCTCTCTCTCTCTCTCTCTCTCACACACACACAGAGGGGTGACAGGTGTCACACACAATGTCTCTCAGACACAGTATCTGTCACTCACACTCACACACGGTGTTTCTCATGCACTCGCACACCCATGGTGTCTCTCCCCTCCCCCCGCCCCGTCTCTCATGAACATACACGCGATGTCTCTCAGGGTCGCACACGGTGTCTCTCTCTCTCTCTCACGCGCACACGCTCTCCCGCCGGCACGGGAGTGTCACACACGTGGAGCGGGCTGCGCACCCCAATGACCTCTCCTCCCCCT
>NW_009201797.1:303-6394 GCF_000690835.1 Fulmarus glacialis | reverse complement strand
CGCGCCCCCCGGGCCGCAGCCGCCTCGCCGGGAGCCGGCCCGGTGCCTGTCCGGACAGCCCCGTTTCCTGACGAGGTGTAGCCGAAATAGCGCCGTGTCTGGGACCCCGCCGGCCCGGCCAGCGCTCCGCGGTAGCTCGGAGAAGGGTTAGGAGGGCAGAGTGGGGCGCAGAGGGCCGTGGTGGCTCTCGTGGGCGCCTAAAGGCTTTTCTCTTACCCCTTTTATAGCCTAGGTAATAGCAAGGAAGACCTTACAATGTGCTTGCTTGCAGTAAACTCTAAAAATAGAAGCGCATCTGAAAATTACAGCATGTAGGAGAAGCAATAATCTTCTTTAGGGGTGTGTCGAATATTACTTGACAATTTTTTTATTTGCAGGAATAGTAGAATTTCAAAAAATAGTGGGTAGCTTAATTGAACTTGTTGATCAACTGGCAAAAGCTGCTGAAAGTGAGAAGATGAAGGTACTGTGCAATTAATTACTGGCTTGTCGTGTGCTCTGTACTGTGCATGAAAAACCAGATCTCTCCCTTCCTCCTTTTACAGCATAAGCAATCCTCTTCTGTCAGTCTCGAACAGGCATTTCCATGGTAGTTAACATCTGTCTGTCTGCAGTGTGAAAGCATGGGGCCTTTTAATTGCTATTAACATCTAGAGAAGACTTTTACAGGCACACTCAGAGTGTCATATTACTCCTGCATTTAACAGTCCTACTGTTGCTGCTTATCTGTATATTTGCACATACATAGAACATGTATTTTTTAACCACTCCTACTAGCAGAGCTTTGTCCTCAAGAGGCGTGAGAGGCTCTGTGAGGAGGAGGAGGAGGAGAAGGGCTTTCTAAAGACCAAATCAGTGAATGGCTCTGTAACTACCTTTGAAATTTTCTTTATGTATTTCTATGTGACACCCAGTGGTGTGGGTTTTTCACATGTTATTGTGGAAATAGAAATTCATGTTTAGCACAATTGTAGGTAAGTGCTTTTTTCCTTATTTGTTCTGGGGAAAAAATTATAACCAGAGCTTGTCTGTCTGTAGGACCAGTCACCAGTGATCAGTCTGTATTTCCAGAGGAGTCAGTGACTTTTGTTCCTTGAGTTTGAAGGAAGTCTCAAATGCCTTAATCTGCCCAACCTCTACAGGGACTGTTTGCCTGTTCCACCAACCGTTCGGTATTCAGATGTCACCCTGCTTTATTGTTAGCATGGCTGAAACACTTCAAAATCAACCTGCTAGTAGTGAAAGGGGTTAAAAAAAAAAACCAAACCCAATACAACTACATCACTGACCATCCTGTTTCGACAGGCCATTGGTGCACGAAATTTGCTGAAGTCTATAGCAAAGCAAAGAGAAGCTCAGGAACAGCAACTTCAGGCTTTAATAGCTGAGAAAAAGATGCAGCTGGAAAGGTAAGTTTTCTATTAAACACTTCTGGGGCATTATGTAGGCTGGAAAGTCAATCTCCCCATCTGTGCTTGGCTGCAGGACACTGTCTAAGCTTGTTCAAACAATCCGTCTGCAGTGAAGGTGTGTCCTCTGGCACAAAGCACACGTGGAACCATGCAGAGCTAAAGCCTAGAGTTAACTTAAGGCCCTGTCTGCCACTCGTCAAGACGGTTTGTCTCTGATGACTTTGTGGCTAAATAAACAGAGGCGGCATGAGATCATGCAGTTGAGGAAACGAATAAAACCGTAATACAGCGCCACGTGTCTGACTTGTGAAGGCACTTTAGAACGGCAAAGTCTAACTCACGCAGCCACTGCTCTGCAGGTGACTTGCACACATAGCCTAACGTCCCCTCACGCAGACCAGTGAACGTTGTAGTAAACCATCTAATACGGGCTGGATGCAGCTGATAACGATTTGCTTTTTTCTTTCAGATACCGAATAGAGTACGAGACCCTCTGTAAAATTGAAGCAGACCAGAACGAATTCATTGATCAATTCATTTTTCAGAAATAGAGGATTTTAAGATAAAACCAAACTTGACCATTCCAGAATCTTGAGAACTTCAAAAATATGCAATTTTTCACTGTGTATGAATGAAGAGATGGTTTGTGCAAATGGAAGTGTCTTTTAATTCAGTGTGAATTGCACTAAAAGTGGCAATAAGGAGGGCTTTCTAAGAGGTGTAAAGACTGTTCTGTCCTTTTGATTTTATAAGTTTTGTACAGTCAGTAGTTCTAATTCAAATTATAGTTGAATTAATACTACTGTTGCTATGTTATGTCTCTCACTTTTTGAAGTGTACAGCTCTTTCAAAGAAATCAAGAAATAAATTATTGTTTTCAGACTTTCTGGATATACCAGAATTGCTTCTGCTATGTTATTTTAGAGTTTAAGAGTTTTCAACTCCCTGGCTAGTCATCGTGATTTTCCTGTATGTAGTATTTTTCACGTCTGTGAAGACACAAGACAGAAGCAGCAGTAACTTTTATCTATATTGACCAGATTATTTTTTCTACAGAGTTAAGAAAAAAATGCAGAAATCTGTGATTAACAGAATGGATCAATTACAGACACACAAAAAAGCAGAAAATATGGCAGAATTAAGAACTTTAAACTATGCCTGAGGTATGTCCATATAGGTAGTAATACTACAGTAGAATTCTTTCATGGGCATTATTGGTGATAGAACTGCAAACTGATGCGACAAACCATTTTAAGTGTACAGTGACACCAGGAGTATATATAAACTATAAACACGAATGTGACATTTAAAAACTGAATGCTTGTGATATAAAATCAAGCCTCTTGTTGAAGTGCAAATAGAGGCCTTTTATGTCTGTCTTTAGGCAACCAAATATGGAAATGTCAGCCTTTTCAAAGTCTGTGGAAGGTTTAAATTTTATACCAGTGAAGTCCTGAAATATATAGGCAGTGACTGAAAATCCTTCTCGGTGACCTGTAATTTTACACAAGTCTCCAAGTTTGATTCCTGCAGATCAGATTGAGATTTAAAAAAAATAAAACAAACCCACCAGCCCAGAATTTCTATCAGGAGTAGGTTTTATTTATGGTGACTTATGCATATATTTACTGTGTGAACTATCTACAATCTCATGGTCATTTTAAATTCCTTTTAGTCATTCCCTTAAGAAGATTAAATGTGGTTTAATGCATTTAGTTATTTATTGCCGTACTAGAAGTGATTTCATGGAAGAGAGAAATTTACAAATCCTTGTTTACGATTCCTGAAGTTCTTCAAAATCCTCTAGGAAGTACGCCTCATTGTCAAATAAAGTTCACTTTAAGCATTCAGAAACCCAGATTTTGGCACATTTATCACTGATAAGACATCTACAATTAATCAAAATCGAAGCAGAGCAAAGAAAGGTGACATTTTAAAGGAAGGGGTGAGGAAGTTAAGAATTACTGTATGATTTGAAATGCTTCAAAAGCATAGCTTTGCAAATCTGTATATAATCAGTTACGGATTTTGCAGAATATGCTGTTGGAAGACAAATGTCGTACCTAAGTGGTTTTCTAACAGTCACCTTGGAAAAAGGGAATTTGAAAGAAAAGTATCGGCTGTAGTTCCCCCCCCCCATCACACAGCTACACGTCAAATGGTTATTTATTTTCCTGTTACAGATGTACCGCGCAAAACTGACAGCGGGAGAGGAGCGAGGTCCCTTCACCTGCGTGCGCCCAGAAACCACACGGAATTGCTAGTGCAGGCATCTGCCAAAGCGACTTCTGATTAAAGGAGAGCTGTAAACTCAAACCAATTCCAGTTCTTGCAGGAGCCAGGTGCTCTGGTAATAGCTGTTGCAGCAACAACGCGAGGCAGGTGTTTGTCCCAGAGGGCTACATCAGCACAGGGTCTGAATCAAAACCAGTATGAGTGTTGTGCTTACAACTGTTGTAGTGGACTACTTCCTTTTCCTTTTCTCCACATGGTTATAATGGGGGTTGTAGAGCATGGTAAAAAGAATCAGAAGCGGTATCAGCAAGTACGGCACATATATAGATAGCAGAATTAGGCGCTCGCGTTGCGTCTGAGGTCCCAAATGCTCAGACTTTGAGAAATCGTGGAACAGGATATGCGCAAGGATAGCAAAGAGAGTTGTAGCTACGTGGGTGGAGTAGATAATCGCAGGAGTCCTTATCCATTTGCAGCCACCTGTATAGAAGCAAAAAGGAAACAATATTTAAGAATTTGGAAACAAGCAGAATTCAGTGGCTTTAAATTAACAGAACATTAACTGCTATACCTCTGACAGGATGAGGCATAAGTCATGTTATGTAGGTAGTAGGAAAAAACAGGTACTAGTAGCAACCCAGGAAAATTATCTACCTTTAGGGAAATTTAGAATGATGGTGTGCTCCTGAAAGTTTTAAAGTAACAAAATGAGGACACGGGCTTGACCCAGAACTTTATCTACCTCGGAAATGTGCCAGATGTCAGAAGTTGATGCTGGTTACATATAAATGGCTGCAGTGGAAAAGGGCCTATAGCCACGGGTTTTGTTTCTGACAGGCCTTATTCTATGCTGCTTTCTCAGATAAAACTTGCCATGAAAACAGCACAGCACTCCACGCCACGTGGTACATCCCTATAATTGCTTAAGACTGATAAATAAACTTTCTCTGCTATACAGAAAGCAAGTGTTATGCAGAAATGCTGCACAGGACATATTCTTACACTTGTTTCATACCAACCTTTTAAGAAGGCGTAAACTGCAACGGGGAAGAAAGGCATTTGGAAGAAAGCTTCGCAATATATAAACGCCTTAAACCACTCTGGGGGCTGGAGCATCATGGGGTCTCTAAAGGTGGCTGCATACCACTGTAACAACTCTGTCAGCTTTAGAGAAAAAACCAAAACAACAGATTAATACACTGAACATCAACCGCAACAGGGGAAAATTGTGACCCTCATCTGGCGGTCAGAGGAAGCCATCGTTGCAGTGGGAAAATACGTGCTCTCATCTTGGTACACAAGGCTTCATACCACAATTCAGTTTTAACGGGCTACATTTCTGAAATCTTTAAAATGATGAACCCTTTCCATTAAGTATATTTTAAATCTGCACTACAGGCAATTTTAGGATTACTACGGCATTAAGTGCAGTTGCTTTCCAAAAACTATTTCTGAAATGTCATTTCTTACCAGAAAAAAACCAAACGACAAAAGATCCGCACCGTGGCATTAGCAGATATTGAACTCTTGTACTTTCCTCTGTCTGACCCTCCCGTTGCCAGCTGAGGTGGGCTCAGTCTTGCAGACACTGCTTGGCACTGGCTCCTCTGACCAGGAGCTGTGACCCAGCCAGGTCTCCCCCAGGCAAGAGGCGCGGGGGCCGCCTGCAGCCCGGGAGCGATCGCCAGAGCACGGGGTTCTGGCTGCTGCTGCTCAAACAGCCTGGCCTAAGAATTTTGGCTTGGCGAGTTGCAATTAGTTTCCACGACAGAAACGTAAATTCCAGCATGGCTTTAAGGTGGACTTTGAACGGAGAGATAGGTATTGAGATTTGCTAGTTAACTATTAATTAAAAATGGTTTCTATAACGGAGTAATTCTACAGGCAGTTCTAATGGCAAAAATCAAATTCATTAATTGTAAAGCTTGGATAGGAAGTTATGGCTGATCTCATCCTGATGGCGAGAGTTGATTATCTTCTATCCAACTATTATTTTAATTGACCTTATTATGTTTATTGTCTTCTAAAAGTTTATTCAAAACCCACCAAAGCAGAGATTTTTACTAATAAATCTTGCTAGTATGCGTGCTTCTGCAGCGGTAACAATTTGCTTTTATGTTTTTGGCAGGAGTACGGGTGAAAATCAGGGTCCCAGAGCGCCCAAGGCAGCGACAGCCGCACCGGGGGCACATGGCGGCACACGCAGCGCTGCCAGCATCTTTAGGTCGTTAATGCAGTATGTGACAGGTAGGGCGGCAGGTACGTTCCAATGCAAACTAGTTTTATAGTGCCAGTTCACTTGCCTCTACCTGCAAAATACACAACATACCACACTGGGGGGATTGCCATCCACACCATCAGTTCATCAGGGACTTTTCTTGCGCGCCCCTGCGACTGTGGGCATTTAAACGGAAAGGTGCAGCCACATCTGACTTACACGTTAA
>NW_009201797.1:0-288 GCF_000690835.1 Fulmarus glacialis | reverse complement strand
TTAAAAAAAAAATCAGTCACAGCTGCTAAACGTGCTGATAAACAATCACATTTATTGTCCTTCCCAAACGAATGACTTGACTAGAAATGTAAGTCATCGTGTAGGTAGCAAGTATTGAGTTGTTTTTAAATCCTATTTCATTTGAGGAAATTTACTGCATTTTTTTCTCCCCCCTTATGTCTCTCCATATTAGATTTCGTAAAAAAAAGCCACAGGCTGCATTAAACCAAGCGGAAGGCTCCGCACACATTCGCTGCTGTTCAACACGCTCGCACCCAATAAGGGCCC
>NW_009201796.1:14702-42934 GCF_000690835.1 Fulmarus glacialis | reverse complement strand
TATATATATTTATATGAACAATATTTATTTTGTTTGCTCTGTAGCTTAGAAGCCAATGCATTAATCAATGGTAAGAAATACTCCTGGATCCAGGAACACAATCACCTTTTGTCAAAAAGAGCTGACCCTGGTACAATTTTCACTTGTTCTAGTTAGCAGTTTCCCAAGGAGTTTGCAGACATGACTCAAGGGTTAGCTCACGTCAGAAGGCATACCCTGTTGACAGGGTGCACACAGCTACGAGGCTTTTAAGGACAAGACCGTTTGAAGACACAGGGTATCTCAATGCTAGTTACTCTTGGCATAGATGGAGCCAAAATGACTAAGAAGAATTTTATTGTAATACATAAGTCATTTTCCTTGGAGTGCGAATTTTTGTTTCAGATTTAATATTTTATTAATTCAGAGTAGTAGATTTGTAATAAATTTTATTTTGCGACAATATGAAATCCTGAAAACATAGTAAAGGGTCATCCTTTCTGGTCTATCTCCCCCAGCATGCATGTAAAGAGAAAATAAGTTGAGCTGAAGGCAGAAATACTCAGATGTGAAGTTTCTAGATAACATTTGGATCACATAGTTAAAGTTTAAAAAAAAAGAAAAAAAAAAATTGTTGGATAACTTCTTCAATTAAGCGTTGTTAATGTAGCCAGTACGGAGCTCTGAAAAGTTCTCTGCCTCTATCCATCACTGCACATTTCAGGTGATATATTTGGCATTATTTAGGCTTTCGTTTCAGAAAATAAATGTATCAGATTGGGTTTCTCAGCTATGAAAAATACCCAACATTAATATAAAATATAAAACATTGAAATGGCTCTGGTACAGTCACTTTATTGAATTAGCTTTTGAAGCGTCTTAGTTCTCTCTGCTGAAGATAGACTATCAATTTAAAAAGTCTTTTTAATTAAATGTATAGTATTGTCATGACAATAAGCAAAAATATATCAGATTTACCAGATACCCTTTTCCTCCCCCTTTTATTCACCTACTCGCTATGGTTAACCAGTAAAGCCTATCTGATCTAAAAGAAAAACTAAGAAATTAAATAAGGACATGTTTTCTGTTCTTTCTAGATATATTTGAAGTGTTGCAGAGTATATATTTGTCAAGATATTCTTAGAATAAACCATAGAATAAATGTTTTGAGGGGATGCTTATATACTTTAAGAAAATTCTAATGAAGATAGCTTTTAGGAGGTCTGTTTTGGACCCTATATAATTTATGATACACTTTTCTTTAAGTCTGTTGTACTTCAGATATCTACTCCTTTTTGTAGACTTGCAGAAAAATTGGGTTGGAAACAATGATCAGAGGCCACCTAGTTCGTCTCCATGCCCACGGCAAGATCACTATACCTATTTCCCCAAAGATGTTTCATCTAACCTCTTCCCACAGACCTTCATGACAAATTTCACAGCTTCCCCTGACACTCTATTGCAGCTCTTCACTGTCCTCTCTATTAGAAAGTTTCTCCCTCTACCTCATCTGGATGAGCCCATTTCTTCAGTCTTCACTTCCTGTCCCAGCCGCTATGGATGTAAAGAACAGAATTCATCTTCAGTATTCAGCTTCTAATGATCCGCCAGCCTCTTCCCTTCTCTTTTCATCTCTAGACCTGCTCCAGGAATCCTGCAAAGCTACTGAAAGAGCTCTGCTGAGACACTCCTAGGAGGAGCACCTATCATCTTCCTCAGAAATCTCAGTCACGATTTCCTCTTGGCAAATAGATTCAACAATAATTTGAAACAAAACGGTTAGACACTTTAAATCATTAAAGAAAATGAAAGATCTCACTCTGAAGGAAACACCATTAAAGAGTAAGTAGAAAATGGAGTCCAGGGAGGGATGAAAGGATGGAAGCATTGCAGGCAAGTACATCTGGAACACAGTCAAGTCATTGGCTTAAAATGCACTTAAATAACCAAGCATTTGAAAGCTTCCTTCAGATACATTACTTCAGTTAAGTAGTACTGTAGTTGCTGCTTAGTTTTGTCGTCTTTGACCAATACCACTATTAAATAAAGCCTATTTGAATCTCACAAGACTCTACATTTATTCCTAAATTTTTCTTTCTGACCTTGACAGGATTTGGGTTTCTGTTTGGTTTTGTTTTGTTTTACCAGGAGGATGATCTTCAGTGTTTGAATTGTATTATGAAGTAATTTTTAAAAAGCCAATGCTGGAAACAAATTAGATAATCTGTTTAAGGAGTAGGAGAAAGATGAAAAAGATTGATCTGCATGTTGACAAGATACTGAAATAAATTACCAAGATAGAAGGCATGAGATGGGATAAAGCTTGAAAACACAAACTGAGCGGAATGTTTCTGAGACCAAAAATAGAGGGGTTATGTCCTTTTTTTCTCAGAGACTTGTGAAAAAAGAGGAAATGAATAATAAGAAGGATGCAAACACTTTAAAATAGAGCACTGGAAAGATGGTCAGAGATGCATTGTATACTGCTGAGACAGAAAGCGATGGAAATTTGCGTTCAGAAAAAGCAACATAATCAGAATTTCCCAGCACAAAGAGGAAGGAGAGAGAGAGCTTCTGGGGCTGATAAATGCAAACAATAAATAGAATGGTGGCTGAGTCAGAAACGTGTTTTTTCAAGTGATATTTAATATGGCAGGGAAGGGTGCTACCCAGAATTTTGGTGATAAATGCAAAATAAAATCAACTATTTTTGTCAGAGTTAAATAGCACGTTAGAAGAATGTGAAAGGGGGCCTGGAACCACACACACTGGTGGAAATGGAAGAGGCAGGATTGATGACACGATAATCAGTAAAAGACAGGAAGCCTGAAAGCACTGAGCACCCACGTATTCAGTAAGACATCACAGAGATTCTTTAAATAAATATTACTAATATTGAATAAAAAGAGATTAGTACATTTTACAGAAATTGTACTAACCCCACTATGGAAAGGGCAATGATTTCTGAGTCTACATTTGTCATTTAACTAATTACTTCACCCATACCAAACTTTCAGTTGTTTCCATCCAAATTTTTTATGTTTTCATAGATAGGAATCTACAAAGAATAAACCTACAATAAGAAAATGGAAGTAACGTGTGCCAGAACTACTGAGCTTTGGGAAACTTGGAGGACATCTCCCTACAATATTAGGTGCAGCCAGAAACATCAGTTGTAACTTTTAATGGTTAAAATTTACTCAAAGGTTCCTTTTTTCCATTTTAGAATATTTCAGCTTTATGTTTTTTTTTTCTTTGAGCAATTTGATCTCTTAAGTGCTCTAAAACATTATACTAAAAAAAGCCTGATGGTATTCCCTATCTACTATGTCTTACTGATGGCATAACATTTTTTTTCTCAGTTTACAATTGTGAATATATATTCTTCCATTTTTAATTTAGTTTGTCTTCTGCTGTATTTGTTTTGGCATCAACAGAAAGTCTACAGGTCAAATACAGGTCTCTTACTCTTGCTCCCTTGCTCTGTCCCTTACTCTCCCTCCTATACATATCAGCTGTCTTCAATGGAGAAAAAAAAGAAGAGAATTGGAAGAGAATCAACAAACCTCTTCATGATGTTTAGCCCAAAAGACCCAACATGTTTTCCCACAGGTGAGGTGGTACTGGAGTTCAGAAAATTAATAAAATGAAAGAAAAGACATTCATCCAAAAGAGTATCACAGTTCTAAACGCACACACACACAAATTATAGCAAGCTTTCTGACCCTTTTTGAAAGACATTTGCAAAGAAGTACCCACTTCTGATTAATGCCAGAGTATTTCTTATAATCAAGAGCAGGAAAACCTTCACACTTCTTTAATCTCAGTTCTTCAATTTAAGGTAGTCAAAAACGATAGAGAAGGATCAGTAAAATACCATTCAAGTGACAAAATCCGATGTTAAGCTTTGTGGGTTTATCCCCTAAATATATCTGCTTCTGTCATTAATGTACAAAACTCTTACAGTAGAATTCACATGTTGGAAGCATGTAGTGTGATATGGATAGCAGCAGTGATGCCATCCTTAAAAGTCAACAATCAGCTGTCTTGTAAAGTGCTTGGCATTGATAGTACGTTGAAAGAAGAGTCATATTCATAGACATTCTAAAGGTTTTCTAGTTCAAGGCCACCTTCATTTTAAAAATGAAAAAATCTGTCATTTATTTTAGCTTCCCAACTACCTCGGTTGTTGATATTTACAACTTCTGAAACTTCAGAGCAAGTTTAGGTTATAATATGACAATTTCAGTGTAGATTTCAGTGATCAATAATAAAGTACCCTTGCCCCTGATATAAAGTATTGTTTCAAACACCTGATAGGATATATGATTCCATGATATACATTCATCTATATAATTTTCCTGTAAGTCATTATAGTCAGACTTTTAAAATTATTTATTTCTGGTACAAGATACTATGCAAATTGCTGTTGCTTTCCTAGAATTTCCCTAGAATTGTACTCATTATACTATGCCTTATGCAATAAAAACTTGACATCCCTTGAGGCAGGCTAAAAGTCTTATTTCCCCCCTCTCCCATCATTGATGCTTTCTTTAAAATAAGGAAAACTTTCTGTGACTACCTAGCAAACCGAGGACAATCAGTTTAAGGCTGCCTGTCTCTACCTTGCTTTCTTGTGTCTAAATATTTCAGCAAATATTCAAGATCACACAAACCAGGCTCAACAGAATAAACTAACAGGGTGTCAGTCTTGACAGCAATCATCCTGTTATTGTTTCACACTAGATTCTTAGAATTATTTTTAGCACAGTCTTTTTTCCTTTGTACTTTGTATTAACTATTCGGTCAAGCCTGAAAAACACAATAGAAAAGTAGGTGCACTTCAAGAATGCAACACTAACATCAGCCAATATAGCTCAGGAGTTTGACACCACAGCTACAAAATAAGCATTTCTGGAATAAGTACAACTGAACAAGTTTTCAACAGGGACAGAAAACACCAATCCATTTTCAAATACTGCAGAATGAGCAACAACAACTTTTTCAAAGTGGGGATGGAGGGCGGGTGGGTTGAACAGACAGCCCAATCCTAGATAAATTAGTTCAGTAGGAGTCTTTTAAGCACATACCTCAGACAAGCAGCAGAGAAGAAATCCATTTTAGAAAAGATGCTGAAAGAACTTGATATCCACCTGGCAAATTTCTTGTGCTGTTTGAAAAAGCAAGACGGTTCAGATTATGAACCGAGTTACATCTACAGCATTACAACCAGTCCTGAGCAGTATGTAAATGAAATTAAGGGCTTCTAGCAGTGTACCTGGCCAGAAAGACTAAGGGCAGGGGGAGATAGAGAGAGAGAAAAAAGAGCAGGGAGCCCTTTCTTTCTTCGGTAAACCTCAAACATTTCTGTGAAACATTTAGCCTTAAAGCAGAGCTTCTCTTTGGGAAGGAAAAGCATACAGTCCTGCAATGCTAGGATTTTGACTACACCATTGCTTGCTTTAGCCTTTAATATGTTTCCCATGTGAAGGAACAACATGACCTCTATTAACTTCTAAACAGTTCAGGGGAAAAATCTTGAATAAGAATTTAAACACCACCCCCCTCCCCCAACAAACTGGCAAACACCCAAAAATATAAGGCCAGTGAAATCCATCTTGTAATAAAATGCTGTGCTGTCAAAAAGACCTCACCGTAGCTTTTGAAACATTTTTAAAAACACCAGAATTGGATTTTCTCCTTAATTATATGCTTAACAATAACTACAAAGCAAGCATTCAGAAATGATAAGAAAAAAAAAAAAAAGGGGGGGGGGGACCCCATGCAGACAGCTAACATAAATGAACTAAGGTCTAGGATTTAACATCTTGCTGGCTTACCTGATAAAACATGAATTTCAAATGTATTATGAGGGGAAAAGAAACCCCAAACCCAAGAGATAGTGATGATGAAATGCTTGAAGTGCGCTCTAATAAACATGTTCAGATTCCCAATTCCAAAAGATTACCAAGTATTTATAAATTGCTGCATTCTCATTTCTGAAATAGCCTTCTTAAACCAGTGCCGCTGCACTAGGAGATCTGCTGCATTCAGAATCTCCAATGGCTCAGAAGTCCTAGCAGTCAAGTTTAAAAAAAAAAAAAAAAAAAAAAAAAAAAAAAAAAAAGAAAAAAGAGGGGGGATGGGAGGAGGAAGAGAGACAGAGACGAGGGTGAAGAAAGAAAAAAAGGGGGAAAAACCCGATACTGAGCCATCCCCTTAAAGGACAGCCCCCTCTACTGGCAAAAGAAATGAACCGGCTGTAAAAGATGCTTTTTAAAAGATTTTCTGACTTGTAAACGAGTCTGAAAATCTACATCCCCGTGTTCCTTCAGCAAGGAACAAAGGGCGGGGGTTGTGCTGAGAAGTAGATTTCTTTATCCAGTGTTAAACGAGTAAAAGTTTTCATTAATTTTCTTTTCTGTTAATTATTTGTCTCTGAAACATGAGAAGGAAATAGTCTGGGTAAGGGTGGTCCATTACGAAAGCACCAGAAAACTTTCCAGGTCAGCCCCTGGCATGCCACAACTAAACGCTACCTGTCTTCTCCCTCGTTTTACACCCCCCCACCGAGTAGTGATGGTAGATTCAACATCTCCAGTCATGGGTTCAATCAAAAAAAAAAAAAAGGTTCCTGTGCCAGAGTCATATGATGTGCCCATCTATTACAGACTGCATTGCCAATCACGCAGCCTGGTACATGACTGCCACGTCAGATCTATACATTCCCGTGTACTCAGATGACAGCTGTGCAGCCAAATCTGGAACCTAGACAAAAAATGCTCCTTTTTAAAATTCAGACTGCTAAGTAACAGTAACTGCTAATACAACAAACTCCAGCTGCATTGGATCAGCCTCAGTTTGAGCTAAATCAGATAGCATTATGTATTTCTCATTTTGCTTTCTTGGCAAAAAAAGAAAAAAAAAGTGGAATCCGGATGGCCATCAAGAAACACTTTTGAAAACCCTAGTTTCAGCCATGCTGGATGGGGTGGGTGCAGTATGGTAGGAAAGGAAGTGGGCAGTGACTAGGAAGGTGAGAGGTGCACAGAAGAAGGGCCAAAAATAATACTGCATTTCTTTCATTGTGTAATACAATTTTGGCATGTAGATAGAAGATAATAAAGAGAAGATAGAAGATAAAGATAGAAAATAGAAGAAAATAAACCTAATTAATACCTGTATGCAAAAGGCTGTCACCTATGGTATAACAGATACTTGACATGTCGATCTGTGATTCAGTGACCCCAGGCAGCTATAATGAATTTGATCCCCTAGAGTCAATTCCAGTATTGTTCTGATATGTTCTTTTTTAATATTTTTACATCACAAAGTTTTGACGGCTTAAATTTTGCTTGAACCCAAGCTATGTGAAGCTGAGTTTTTCCACCTCCCAGTGGTGGCCTGATATGCTTGGCCCTTCACAACAAGCACTTGGAATCTCTCAGTATAATACCTAATTTTCAAGCATTTATCAATACAGAATGTTATGAACAATTGTTCTAACAATGAAATCTAATCTCATAAATTTTAAAATATTTTCTCTGCAAATATTAAAGTGATTAAAAGAACACAGCAAGCAACCTTATGACATTAAATATTTAGTTAAAACACACCATAATATATTACTGTGGTTTAACCCCAGCCGGCAACTAAGCACCACACAGCTGCTTGCCCACTCCCCGGCTGGTGGGATGGGGGAGAGAATCGGAAGGGTAAAAGTGAGAAAACTCGTGGATTGAGATAAAGACAGTTTAAGAGGGAAAGCAAAAGCCACGCACGCAAGCAAAGCAAACCAAGGAATTCATTCACTACTTCCCATCGGCAGGCAGGAGTTCAGCCATCTCCAGGAAAGCAGGGCTCCATCACGCGTAACCGTTACTTGGGAAGACAAACGCCATCACTCCAAACGTCACCACCTTCCTTCTTCTTCCCCCGGCTTTATATGCTGAGCATGACGTCATATGGTATGGAATATCCCTTTGGTCAGTGGGGGTCAGCTGTCCCGGCTGTGTCCCCTCCCAGCTTCTTGTGCACCCCCAGCCTGCTCGCTGGTGGGGTGGGGTGAGAAGCAGAAAAGGCCTTGACTCTGTGTGAGCACTGCTCAGCAGTAACTAAAGCGTCCCTGTGTTATCAACACTGTTTTCAGCACGAATTCAAAACATAGCCCCAGACTAGCTGCAATGAAGAAAATTAACTCTACCCCAGCCAAAACCAGCACACGAAATCCAAATACTAATACTCAAATGCTGACATACAAAGGGCAAGACCAAGCTGGATACAACCATGCAACCTGTCTCCTTTGAAAGTGCCTGATTCAGAAAGATTGAGAAAGACTTCACATGCTTTCATGTTTAACTGCTGCCATGATCACCAGTTTTGAATTTAGCTTTTCTGCTGGCACTACTGGTAGGCTGCTAATAGCTCAGGCAGGTCCCCACTACCCAAATGCAGTTCAATTCTATGACCTTGAGGTAGAAAGATCTAGAAACCATTATCTTATTATCATCAGCTGGTAACATGCTCTTCAACTGTTTGATTCTTATTTAGGTATAATTGTAAAAGCTGAGTTACCTTTTTTTCATATATTTGCAAAGTTCCTCAGGGTGATGAAGAACATTTGCAGGTGACAAATTACTTTGTAGTGCTAGTAACACCTCTGACTCAGAATCATCCTTAAAATTTTAAATACTAAACAGATGTTCAGACACTATTGCTGATGCCAATTGACCATTCCCAGAAATCTTTCTGTTCGTGGAGGATGTTTCTGGAAATGATGAATTGCCTGGTATTTATAAACACAGATTTATCACTAGGTTAAATGGCAGAATATTTACTCCTCTGCTTGAAGTTTTAATGTGAGTTCCTCCAGTCTTTGCTACAGTCTGGACATGTTTGACATTTTACAGGCATAGCTCCTTTAAAATGCTGCATTTTGAAATGAAATAAACACCACAAAAGAAAACAATAAACTAGGAATCTGGAGAGCTTAAACAATAAATACCGGGTAGTAAAAATCTTTGAGATACCTCAGATGCCTACAGATTTAGTCCTGAACATAACATTGAACACATGGAATTTCCCCCCAGCTTAAACATAATTTTAATGTATTATGAAAGCATAAGGTTTTCAATAGTCCTAAAATGTCCTTCCTTAAATGTCCAGCAGAGGTTCGGCATAGGATGCTTAATACGACCACTGACTTTAAGAAATCTCCAAGTATCATTAACAGAATACTGAAACCTTTTTTTAAGCAGCATTTGTCATGGCTCAGCTTTCACTGGTCATACTGGTATAGCCAGATGCTCAAGTTCAGCTCCACCAGCTTACAGTGTCAGGAAAATTGATAGGGTTTGTGGTTATCTTAACAAGCTCCTTTGGTGGATCCTTGAGCCAGACTGTCATCTGATATGGGGTTTGAGAGAGAAGATTTTATCAACACAATAACAACTTCTTTCCAACTGCTAAAGAGCTAAATCCCTTGAATTCTTACATTTTTAATGTTTTAAACTTATACATTGCAACACAATTGCAGAAAACACAAAAGGTATAGATTTCTCAATCACAGCTGCTCCAACTCTAAGATAAATGGAAAGTTAGTAAATAAAACACAGTCTCCCTTCCCTCTCCCCCCAAAAAGCCTTTTTTACTGTCTCTAAACAAATAGGACATTGCTAATAGCTAGTAAAATAATTTTCAAAAACAAGCAAGTCTAGGATACTTGTTGCATTTACTTTGGAAATTTTTGACCACTTCTTCCTGCAGGTACGGTGACAACTTCTCCCATCCTGACTGCCCGAGGAGCAATCATCTTAATGGGCATGGGCTGAAGCAACCACCCAACAGGCACAAAGGAGAACACAGCAGGGACACAGTTGCCAGGCAAACTTCCATTGCAGACTTGGGCTTGCAATCTTGCAGATTTCAGATTCTGCAGACCTGGTAACTTTGCATTAATGGAGATTTGTGGCTCGCTTGCCCTCATACAAATTTTGACCAGTCCTACTCTTGGCTCTGTCTCAGGAATACTGTGCAAATGTTTAACTGGTGAAGAACAGCCCAGTAAGTTTTTGGCTCAAGTGTCACAAACTGCCCACCCTTAGCAATCACCAGGCACTGGGAGATTCTGGTTTTCTTCAGCAGATGAAAGGATTCATCTGGAAGTCCTTCTCTGGTGGTCCTCTGCAGCACAGTTCCCTTTCTGAAAGGGACCTATAATGAACTCCAGCTGAAGAAAAAGAGAATGTAGTTCTTTTTGTCACTGACCTGTTTCAGCATTTGTGCTGCAAACATTATAGTTCTGCACAATCTAGAGAAACCTTTAAAATTAACCTTAGAAGTTTAGGGGTTCAGCCACGGCAGTAAACCGAGCAAGCAACAATGCAGAAGAGTGTGTTCTACATACAAAATGAATAGAGTGTTAAGAGCAATATATATGTATATATTTTAATGACAGTGTCGGGAGTACATTTTATTTATCAAAACATTAGGAAATCTCCCTTGATTCTTTACAATATCTCTTTCTAGTGTTCTAGGAACGAATTCTGTGAATTGCAGTGGGTGTGGAAAATGTGTAATGGAGTCATTCGTCTAATATATAGGGAATGAGCCATCAAGATCCTCCATGGACAAGCAGGTGAACGTGATAATCCAGGGGGCTTTTTCTCTTTCTAAACTTGTGAACCAATTGTACTGCAGTCACAGAAGAGCTATACAGGCAGTTAAGGATGGAAAAACATCATCATGGAGAACTAGGACCTGAAAAAATGACATGGACTGTAGCAACACAGAACAGAGATTGCATCCATTCAGTTTCAAGGAAAAGGGAGGAAAACCTCTGAATAAAGAGAATAATAAATTTTTGCACAAGGAACAGAGCACATCTGCCAGCTTCTAAACGGGTATCTTCGGAATAGATATAGCCCATTTCTACAGCAATAAATTTTTGTCACATTTGGAATTTTTTTGTGTACTAGATGCAAACAAAAGTTGGCAGTCCCGGACAGTGAAAGATCTGCATTCGTGAGCCCAAACTTACCTGAAAAGCTTGTGAATTATACTATTAGTGTCTTACATTTAGATGTTACATGAGATAAACTAAAATGCAGATGTTTAGTCTTTCTTTTTCAATTTAGCACTAACTTAGCATATGATTGTCATCACAATATATATCTCAACTACTTGATAAAAGTGGGCAGATAAAATCTGAGCTATAAATATCTTTGTAGAAACTGATAGTCTAACGTATACTCCTATACTTTGCTTATGTTACGGATTACAAAAACTGGTCTCACCATTGTTTATGCTAAACACCTTATTCTGAAATAATTTAATTCACACACTTTCATATTGTTTCTGTGTTCCTCAGTTTTAGTGACATTTCCATGGCTATGAAGAGAAACTCCTTTGCAGGACAGAAAACTCTAGGACTGTGAGGAAAAGTGAAAAGTTTATCAGAAACTCAAGCTGCATATTGTGATGTGAGGGAATATGCAGAATATTGAAAGCAAGCTGCTAATGCAGCCATAGATTGGACAATTCCAGAAAACCACAGGAAAATACCAGGAGGATGCACTGACCACTAATGGTCCATATCCTGCATTGTAGTGGGTTCGAAACATACCTTACAGCTCGGATTCAATTTCTCAGACCCAAAGTGATATACCAGAATATAGGATATATAAATACACATAAGAAACACCATTTCCTAACACTTTGTATCCTACTGAAGCGTCTGCAGCTTGCTATGCTGAGAAGTACTGTGCATGCCCTGCTATGAACTATGATGCAAAAAATAAAAATAACACTTCCAGAAAACCACTATACATTTAAAGAAAATAAGTCTTTTTTTTTTTCTTCTAATTGAATAGATAGGTTATTAATACTCCTTAAGCCTGTAAGAAAATACCTCAAGCACCCACACTTGAAATGGGACGGAACACAGTGTACTCATATATAATAGCATAACTATTTTAGAACACTTCAGGCAGCGAGAAACAAAGAATCTGAAGTACATCATTACAATAATGCGTGGTACCTAGCAGTTTTGTTCTAAATTCCTATACTATGCTATTATTTTAAGAGGTTTTTTGCAAGACATACTTCTGTATTTTGAAGTATAAAATGGTATCTATAAAATATTATACGATGTAATATACTGCATTGCAACAGAAGTGTTTTCAAGATACCAAAAATGAGTTACATTTTCTTGAACCTAACGCCTTTCACAATGTAACTAATGGAGGCACCACCCTGGTATTTCTACTAAATCACAGCATAGATTTACATGACTGTCATTAAAAAAAAAAAAAAAAAAAAGAGTAATTTAGTAACCGGTAAGGTAAGACCATGATGAAGAAACAACTGACTGCTTGGCAGTTCTTTCCCAGAGAAAGAGAGCTTTTAAAGATGATGAGAAAATGGTAAAACAATTCACCTCACAAACAAGTGTTGAAATCAAATTCTATCAGTTATTTCTAGAACAGTGTGAAGAACCATTAGTTTCGGGGGGCGGGGGGGGAGGGAGGGGGAGGGAAACACATTTAAAGGACTCCCACTCCTTCCATCAAAATTAATTTTAATCTGATATTAATACATGATCTTATACTAATATTCAATCTTATTTTGATTTAAGAAAGGGACCTTGGTATTTATCCTTAGAGCAAGCAGTTACCTATTAGACATGGAAATTCTGTAAATGCCATATTGTCAATAGACAATAATTTTGCATTTTTAATTTTCTGTTTTGACATTCATTAACATAATTCAATACAAACATCACTATTTTTCGGTTAATATATTACATGAAATCTTGGTAGTTAGCTGTTAAATATAACTCATTGATACAATGCTGACCAAAGTTTCTCTCGGGTATTTTTACTATAAATTCCCCTATTTTGGAATTCATTAATGTATCTTAAATTTGTATCATTTAATTTTTACAAATTGCTAACTCCCGTGAAGTAGACTGTACAGTACCATGAAAGAAAAAAGTTGCTGTCCGAGGTACTGTACATAAACACGAGTTTTCTAATTAATCTCTCAAACGCATTAGAAATATTTTCAAATTTATTATATAATAATTGTCCCTAGCAAGCAAGCTAGCCTTGTTGAAACTCACTACATGATACTGCAGTATCAGTGTTATGCTGCTACTTTCCAGGGCCTCTTTTGCTGCATTCCACTATAATCGGACGTTCCAGCACCTGACAACACTCAGTATGTATAATTTGTTTAAGGACAAACCTGTTCTATGTTTTATTACAGACTGATTTTCAGCAGGGTGTATATACAAAAAATGTCTTTGAATTCTAATGTGGTGCATGAAAAAACTACCCTCTAGTATAAATCTAGCTAATATGTACTGTTCTGGCATTCTGCAGAGCAGTCACTAAATGTAATTTTATCTGCAGTATTCACCTTACATATTTCAGAAGCATATAGATTCACACATTCATGCAGTAAATAGCAAATAGCATCCTGGATTTAACTGCTACCTCAGAAAATAACCAAAGAGTGCAAGAAAATTAAATACAAATTTTTTTCCATTTTGTTTTGTTTAATAAAAGAAGCATATTTGTAATTAGCAAGGCTAAAACAATGCAACAGCCAGGAACTGCAGTAAACCTCTCAGAGCTAATAGCTATATCCAATAATGCTTTCCCACAGCACCTTCAAGCAAATGGATTTCATTCACTGCTTAATCAGTCAAATTAACAATAATCCCCGTATGGTTAGAAAAGATGTGTGTTAAACAAACCCAATTTATGATTTATTTATTTGTAAAGTGCCTTAAAGCTCAGATGCTTAGAAGAACTACTACTCCGTTAATTCAATCATGCTGACAGAGCTGGTTTCACCTAGCAAATTCTCTCTGCAATCCACAGCATGGCTGACAGCTATCTGCATAGAAAAATAGCACAGTAACCATTTAAATCACGCAAAAACATTTACCTGAGAAGATGTACCAAAGATCAGGATCCAGCTTCCAGACCCCATGAAGCATGAAGCCGAGGGAGCAATCCACCAGCTCGCTCAGGCCAGCAGTGTCTCTCCTACACTTGACCTAGACTGCCTTACATAATGAGGAATCAGTGCTGGATCCTGCGCGGAGGAGCACGCTGAATGTCATCACTGGCAGAAGTCGGGAGAACTGGCAGCAGGCAGGCTGGTAGTTAGCATGGAGATCACGAAGTCTGCTTTCCCTGAGTGGTCTGGGACAAAACACAAGAACAGCTCAGAAATGCTGGTGTCGTTCCTCCCCTGGAACAAACGACCGGGAGGAGCGAGGGTGTTACAAACGTGAGGCAGACAGCAAGTGCTAAAGCTGCATCTGTACCTGCAATCAAGGTAACAGAGTTCCTGCCACACTGTGTCTAGAGGACTGCATAGCTACAGCTAATAGGAGATCGACAGCAAGGCAAAGTAAGGAAGGGGAGGCACAGACTGCTGCTGCATACATTTGTCTATATATTACTCATTGTGGTGAGTAGAAGAAAAGCAATGGTACAAGATAAAATACTGGGATTAATTTCCAAAGGGAAGTGCCATTCCCTTAAATAAATCTTACTGCATGCAAGTTAGTTTCTGGACAAATAGCCATTTGTTACCTGTTTTACCTGGTGTTACAGAGGTTAAAGTGCTTGCATTACAGAGATTTTGATATTTTCAAGAAAATGATGGGTAAGATACATTCCTGGTTGTGAAGATGTTTACAGTCATTTCTGGTATTTCTTTGGTATTTCTTGGAGAGAAAATTTCTTTGGGGTATTTCTTAGTTTACTATTGTTTGGGTCATATCAGCACTTCCTCTGTGGAGGGCACAAGAGAAGAAACAAGTATCCAGGCTTAGCCAGCAGTTAGAAACTTACACAACCTTGTTGTTTATAAAAAGCAGCTTTATATTAATTAAAATCACTGCATATAACTTTTATTCCATATTTTATTTCATTTGAATACTTGAATAGTAAGTAAAGAGCCTTGAATACTGATAATGCATGTACAAATTATTCTTGAATGAATATTTTGAGTGATATAGTTTCTCCTTACAAAAGAAGGCAAAGGTTTCGCTAGGATGGGGCATCTTAAGTTTTCTAGTTATATTTGAGACAGCTTGATTAGACACAATCAAGAGTAATTGCAACTGGACAAAAATTCCTAATGTCACAGATCAATATCACTTGATAATGAATATAGTAACTCAGAGATAAAGAAAGTATAATTTAATAATATTTAATGCTCCATTTTAAGAAAGTAGTCCTATATTTGATGGTCTTCTTGTTTAAATTAAATGGGTTTGGGTGAGTGAGTGAAATAATGGACATAATTTACAGATCTGAAACTTGCCAAGTTAAAATCCTGGGCTGCATTAAATACAAGAGGAAAGAGGAACTCAGCAACAACATTGCGGCAACATCAAAAGACAGGTCACTAAACTCGTTGAAAGTTTTAGTATCAATGTGGAACATTGGCTGGGTTTTACAGAAGTCAGCTTAGCTACAGGGACTATGATAATTATGCCCTTAGCAGAGTAAACATGATTTGAGCTCTGATTTCAAGTGGGAAAATCAAAGTGAAGATGAAAGGGATAAAAATAATCCAAGTTTTTGTTTACAAAATCTATTTAAATTATTATTTTTCTTTTATAAATAAGCATACAATGACTTTTCTAACAAATTTAATCAGGTTAAAAAAAAAATGCTTGAGTGTCACTGGTTTTTGAAATATGTGTTTTCCTAGTGCCTTGTTGAATGATTTTCTTTTTGCTTTCTTGAGAATGAAAAAAAAAAAGAAAACAGAAAAGATCAGAAGCATTTGGTAGAAAAGGTAGATCACTAATAACGCAGGATATACTAGCTGTAGGTCTAAACCAAAAAAAAAAAAAAAAAAAGCAAGGGAAATATCATTTGAGAATGATTTTTTAAACAATTATTGCTGTATTTGAAATCAGTAAGTTTTTATCCAATCTGCGCTATTTATTTATACCACATCAGCAAATAATATTAAAAATATCTTGTTGCATTTATTCTTTCACATATTGGTGTTGACTGTTAATGAGGAGTCCCTATGAAAACTTTACATAATTTATATGTACCAATCTCTACTTTTGGTGTTTCAAGTGTTAAATAAGAGTACTTGCTTACAGGAAAACTATTTACATATTGGACCCTGGTTAATCAAGAGTGGAAAATATCATGACCTGTATTAGGCTATGAGAGCATACAACGATAGTTTAATTAAGGTGCAAAAGGTTGGCGGTTCCGTTGATCACAGCGCTCAAAACAGCAAAGCAGCCAAACTACTCATCTAAAGCCAGCTCAGATGCCTCTACAGCCATGGCACAGTTAATACATCACCAGGATAATCTGCCTACAGATAACCAAAAGTTGACTGCATCAGGTAGAAAAATAAATAAAGTTTGTAGGTAAGCTATAGGTAAACCAACCCAATACACAGCAATTGAGCAGAAAATGCTGCCTAAATGAACAGAATAGCAAACTCGACTGTCAGCATTGCAAAGGCAATATGCAGTTTGCTTGATGTTACAGTTCAGGCAAACTTGTCTAAGTTTGATACAGCTGATTCCATCTTTGGGAAAAACGATGAACTAGATATTCCTTCAAAGCTTTTCCAGCCGCCTTTTCTATGACAGTGCCTATAAACTGTAAGTCTGATTGCAGAACAATGACTGTCTCATTATACCCTTTTGTCATGAGGATAAGTAAATACAAAGTAATCGTTTGTAGACATTAAGTTATTGTCATTCAGAATATGCCTTCAAGCCATAGTTTCTGTCTAGAGTGTAAAAACCGTTTACTTCTCTCAGGAATCAGCCAACTTGTTCTTCCATTGACCCACAAAACTTTTTGGTTTACAATAGTTCCAGTAAGTGTTTTTCCTCTAGGTGAACTTGGTCTGATCTGCTGGCAAGTTAAGACTATCTTAACACAAATTGATACAGAAACTGCTGACAGGACTCTTAGTGAAAGACTCTTTCTGAGCCAGTTGCACTGATAATGTGAGTAGTAGAGTCCAATGCTTGACAGTGGTAAGAAAATAAGTCAAGTTTATATCACTCTCAACTACCAGATTAATTATTCTGATGCCCCAGCAGTTAGAAAGATTTCTGTCAAAGTAAATAAAGTAAATGCAGTTTTTAAAAAATTCTTTTAAAAATTGTATTCTTTTGCAAATGACTGTAGAATAAAGCTGCTGATTGGAAAAGGAGAATGGGTTAGACTACCCCTCACATAAGGACCGAGATGAAAATATGAATGTTTGAGAGTTTAATGTGAGGAGTACAAAACAATCTTTTGCTATACCTGTCTTATGAAGATAATGCTAGTGATGTTTTACAGAGGACTGTACGCCTATGAAACAAGTTCTGGAATTTTTCTTTTATGGAAAATTTGGCAGTAGAAGTTAACAATGCTTATCACTAAATTATTCTTACTGGCGGAGTTTATGTCCACAAGGTTCTTTCTATTCCATGCTGAAATGAAGGAAGCAGTATCTCATAGACATTACTCCTGCCAACAACCTTGAGTAAACAGGACGATTTTTTTTAGACACCTTGCTCTTAAGATGCCTTGCACATAAATAAATCATTACTTGAGGTTTGCTCATACTAAGATAGATTCCATTTGGGATCTGATGAAACATTAAAATGCTCCAGTATCACTGACTGGAGAGACATTTACAATATCTTGAGGTGCAGGTTTTTGGTTTTTTCCATCCTTTCTGACCTTGCTTTCTTTTCTCAAAATAATTTCTCCCTTGTGTTCCTGAACAACTTTCGTAAGTGATTCACGCTGAAATATGTAAACAGTGGCTCAAAGTCTTCAAAAAATAAAACCCGATACCAAATGGAACCCTGTATTTAGACCTGATATCACATACTTTTATAAATGTGGGGATTTTTTTTCCACATATGAGTCCTTTACCCAGGTATCTCTGAAGACTTTGGCCATTTCTATGTATGTGCTACTTCTGTTGGCAAAAACAGTAAAGGCGTACCTCATATCTCCTTTTTGAAACAGGTGGCAAAAGCTTTTGATTTGTTTCTCTGAGTATTATCTAACAGCTCAAGACCTAAATTTACTCTACATGAATTTTTTATTATTTGACCCAGTCATATCACAATGAAGATCATTGGAAGACTAGTCAAAGAGGAAGATTCTTCTCCTTTAGTTGACTAGACTTCCTGGAGTGTCTGACTGATGCCAATATTCAAATAGGCAGACATACAACTCTAAATATTCTTTTATTCTTGGATGATACCTTACCAAACTTGCATTAAAAAGCATTTTAAAAAGTAGTAATGTTTCCAAACATCTTAAAATGTATGTTTTAGATGTAAGATGTGTCAATGTTTTCAAGTCTCCTTTCCTTAGTATTCTACAATATTTAATATTCTACATATTTACAAGAAGGTCCCTGATTTTCCTCCAAATGATCAAGTATTCCAGCAATGATAGGTGAACACTGAATTCTCAAATTCAGTGCAAACTCCTCAGATAGGTATCACTAATTTTGTAATTTTGTATACACATGTGGTTTCTGATATTAAACGTTATCTGTTATCCTAGAAAATAACTGAAAAATTATAACCCAAATAAGCGTAAAAACTTCCTACAATTAAACTATGAACATTGAGTAGGTCAAGATCACAGTAATCTTAATATTCATGGACTGTTCTTTGACTTCTCTTTGACATCTTTTCCTCTTCAATAAAAATAGCTACTATAGCCTTTTTAATTCCTTTCTCAAATTTTTTGTAAGATTTATAGGACTGCCTATTATACCTCTGAGAGTGCCTATAAACTGATTTCCCAAGCCACTATTTTGGTACTTATCTCATAAAAAAACCCATCTGCTGTTTTGCATATTAATGCTAAAAGAGAATGGCAAAAATAAGAGGAAAGAAAGAAGTTAAAATTAAAAAGCAGTTAATTAAGCATTCAATAAATATGCCTATTTATTTTGAGTAAATGAATGATCTTTATCAACTGAAAATAATCAGTACTGGCAGGCTTTTTTGTTGAATTTTCTTCTGTCAATTATTCCAGGATGTTGAACTTAGATTTTAAATTTCTTTAGTATCTCCCTAAACTAGTTCCTATAAGCTGAAGAGCAAGAAACAATACACACTTAGTTTTGGAGAATAAGTTATTTAAGTAGTAAGTCATCCATGAAAACATTTCTAGAAGTTGTAGTAGTAGTACCTTGAAATCCAAACCATGAGTTATTGATGCCTAAGAACAATGTCAGGCAAAACAGTTTTATGGTTCAGCATAATAAATGTACCATTAGCACTAAAAGCAATAAGGCACCTTTTTTTCTTCTTCTTTTTTTTTTCTTTTTTTTCCCAAAGCCCTCCTAAATAGCCTACAGCATGCATCATTTGTGATATTGATTCAACACAGACACAGAACAGCCTAACAAAATTTTGAAAGACCTACTGCAATGAACAAGTTCACAAGACTGGTCATCCCCTCTAGCAACACATGAAGATACAATCAGTACTGGCTTTTAGCTAAAAGGCATAAATTAATCACTTCAATTTCATGCTGAATCCAAGTAGCTTATTTTTGTCTCTCTTCAGTTAACATGGGACCTGGACCTGTCAAACAAACTATATTTAGTCTTCATTATGTTCTAATCTCTTTTCAATTCTTTGAAATGTCTATACTTCTAGGAAAAAAAAAAGAATTTGGATTTGGTTCTTTAAAGAAAAGTGATACTTCTTGTATTTTGTTTTGCCAGAAATTTTAGAAATATGCTTGATAACTGCAGGGTACTAAAGGTGTGGGTGACCTGTTAAATGCTTTCAAAAGGTCTATTTGGTTCCCACCAAAGAAAATGTTCCAGCTCCTGGGTTATGTTCCTCTTATTTCCATCATTTGGATGCTTCCAGGAAATAACATGGATTCTCTTTGGTCTCTTGCTTTTTTCCCCAAGAGGTTCCTAATCACTTGGGCGTAGCTTACAGCACAAGAGCTCACAGTTGCCTAAAAAAGAAGCCTGTGTCTCTGGCAACTTTTCAGGTCTCTAGCATCTCTAGCTGTTTTCATAGAGGACTTACTGAGCAGAAATCAAAGCTTTTCAGGCTAAGTATTCCACATCCAAACTCTAGACTTGCACACTACAAGCACTCAAAGGCAAAAGACTGTACAGCCTTCACACTATCCAGAGAGTTAAATGTGGATGATGCACAGGTGCCTAGCTCAGGGCATGCTTCTGTCTTCAGTTCTCCTCCACCAACCCAAAGATAAAGACTAGTAAGAATGAGACAAGTCTTTCAGGTCAATACCTTTGACCTAAACGTGGAACCTGCATTCAGTGCTGAGAGACACAGTGGTCCAACATGCCAGATCTTCCAAATCTTCTTTGTAAGTTGAGGGTAGTCCCTTGCAGAGCAGGAGGATTCAGGGTGCTGTCAGTTATATTCTGCAGCTCCCAGGTTCTGAGGTTCTCCGTTTCAGTCCTTGGCTGACTGACATGCACTGTATTATTTATTTATATAGCAAGATACCTCCTTGCCAACACTTTTTATAAACTTAGGCTTGCATACACATTTCACTTACAGTTTAAGTGCTCCCGTGTCTAATATTGAGCTTAGAAACACTGCATATAAGCCTTAAAAAAGATTTGAACACTATCTCATCTGAAGAAAATTCAGGAATTCCTAGAATGTCTTTTTTTTAAAAATTTTTTTTTTACCTGTCAGAATAAGTATTTATTTGGCCACTACTAATTCATCTTTCATTCAAGTAAACTCTCCACTAAAAACAATTAAGGCAATAATTGTATAATCAGCAATAGTATTTTGAAGCTTACAGGACAAAGAGACATAAAACTCTTTTTTTTAAAAGAGACATTTTTTTGCTTATCTTGCTCATCTTTTTGATGCAGCTGTCTTTTTTTCATTCCCTTATGTGAGAAAGTAAACTGAATGTCCTTGTAAGCCACTGTGGCTTGCTGTCAGGCAGCGTAAAAAAAAAATTAACCATAAACTGACCAAAGCAGTGCACAAAATGCCTTGTCTTTTAAAGATATTAGCTGTTTATGTTAATCTCTTTTGGACTGATTCCACAGTGTAAAACAATAAGATCTCACAAAAATCTATTGCAGAAGTTCCCCTTTCTTCAGTTACCCCTAGTGAGTCATTCTTCAAGATTCAGCTATCGCTATACTCAAATCACTAAGCTTTTAGAGGTCAATGAGGGAAAATACTTTTCTCTTCCTATTTTTTCCAGGTCATCTCAGATGAATTCAGCAAACTCTAGTCTTTATGGCACTTTAATAAAGCAAAATTCTTTACTTCAGTATATTTACTTCTTCAACAGTTTTTCATTTTTATTGGAAACTGTGGCAATGTGACCTTGAGAAAGACATGTGTCTACTCTTCATTCTTCAATCACTTACAGTGCAGTATTGGGATGCCTGTCACAGTCCTGTCAGAGACCATGTTCCTCCCAGAATTAGTATCTCAATTTATGTCAACTTTGAATCATTGCCTTGCAAAATGCAGATTTTGGTCTCCTTGTGTCTAAAGGTGGACTTGCAAAGGAAATCAAGAAATGCAAATCTATCTGTTCTCTTGCCCAAGAAGAACTGGCTGAAGCCACCAGGTCTAAATAGAGTCATTTGGGAAAGAGATTGAGCTCTCTCTCACAAGACATGTGAGGATTCCTGTGGTACTCAAATGGAAACATTAATAGGACTTTCTGCCTATAACTACAGCTCCGCAGTCTCGAACCTTCCTCCAGGATTTCTGTTTTGATTCACCGGCTTCCTGGAAACATGGGTTTTCCACTGAACTTTCCAAACCCCTCCTTCAAGACTAAGACAGCGGGATCAAATAATTTTTTGTTTCTCTCTTTTTGACATAGGACTTCTGTGAGGACACTAATTAAATAATTGCTGCTTCCCTAACCTTAAGCCTAAAGCAGGGTTACTCTGAAATTGGTTGTAGGGCTATATTGATATTTTTCTTCTACACCTTCTGCCCCACTTTTTGTTACGCTGAGTCTGCTAGAGTAGTCATGTCAGTCTAGAATTGGAACAGTATGTTACCATCTGCCATTGCTGAGAGCTAATCTTAAGCATTTTCAATAGCAGTATAGAGATGATGACTTTACTCAATTTCAGCCACTTTCAGATAGGGAAGTGTTTTTAAGTAAAAAATGTTGGAAAATATAAGCAACATTGTTTCATAGAACTTCGGGCCTCATGGGCTAGAATGCTTAGTCTGAGCTTCATTCCACCAGATTTAGCTCAGTTACTCCTCTAATGAAACCATGATTTATTTATTTTGACTGAAATCAGGAGGACATGAAATAATTGGGTGATAAAGGGCACAGAATGAAGAGAAAGAAATGCTGCAAATGCCTCTACGGGCAAGGGATTGCTAGGTGAAATTTATCAGGATGTCCTGCGCTGCGGAAGAGAAGAAGGAAAAACCCTTGAAAACCTTTCTCTGCTGATATGAACTGTAGCCTCAAGCTCGACCACTCCTTTAAAGCTGAGTTCATGAGAAAGATACAGCTGGTTCATTCCCACTAGTCCTTCAGACTACAGGTATATTCCAAAAACTATCTAATCACCAGTGGCTAATTTATACTACCTCAAAGCAATTCAGAGAAAAAAGAATAAACAGAATACAGCTGACTAATTTATGCGTCAGGGAGAAGTTGTTTCATGACCTCTAAAGCACATAATTTGATTATAATAATCTTAAAGCAGAACTGTTCCTATTAGTCATAGAAAAATACCCTTTTAAGATGACGGGAAAAGAGGAATTGCTAAGTTAAAAAATTCCAAGATGGAAGTGAACAGTTTAAATTTTATTTGCTCTGAATCTGAATTAAATGCCCAGACCAGTTCTATGTCCCCTGCCTTTTGTATTAGCTGTTCCAATACTTATTTACAATAAACTGCATTCTACAAGGTGAACTCATCTACTATCAACTGCTGGTTGTTAGGTAATATTATTCCATTGTCAGACATGCTGGGAAGTCCCAGTGTAATATCTTCTCCAGCAGTCATGTGTGCTTCTTAATTTTCCCTTCAGCAAGTTCACAAGCCAAGTTCTTTAAGCCTGGTTTAAATCTCATTGCCAGTCCCCCAAAACACATTTGTGGCTCTCCCACAATCTGTTAGCAGAATTTCAAAATCTTTATTGAACAAAAGGCAGAATAACCTAAAGAAACCTTATCAGTGCAACATGTCCCAACTCATATCATGCTCATGTCCCTGCTTCTACTCGCTGCTCCCCGTTCCAGTCATCACAAGATGACATCAGCCTTCTTTCCCAGACCACTCACTCTGAGGTGGTTTGGGCTTTGAAAATGAACTTTCTTATCCTATATTCTGAAGTCCCAACTGCTGTACCTTGCATTTGACTATATTCACATATAGTGTTTTCAACTCGAATTTTTAAACCAGACTACCCAGCTTGCCCTGAAATAGCAACCTTGTTAACCTTGGGGTTTTTTCATGTCATCTGCAAACTTTACTACCAAAAACCTTACAGTATTGTTTGCATAACTGACAAAAATACTAATTACACCAAATAAAGAACTTACTCGTAGAGGGTCCTTTCTAGAAATAATGCCACTCAGTTACATCTCCCCATTAGCAATATTTTAAACTCTATCAGCCCAGGTTGTAGCCCACCTAATATATTCTTTATTACTTCCAAATAAAGTAAGTGTATAATGAATGCATGATATTTAGTGTCTTAAAAAAAGCCCCAATTATGCTTCTACAGTTGCCTTTTTAAAATAGATCTATGATCTTGTCAAAAAAAAGGAATAATTTGACAAGATTTATCTTTGTGCTGATTACCATAATTACCACTTTAGCCTCTAAGTTTTTTATTGCTCAAGTCCAGAAATCTTCACTATTTTACTTGGAATTGACATCCACGTAACTAATCAATAGTTCTTCAAAATGTCATTTCTAGTGTTTATAAATTTGGAGTAAGATTGGCAGTCCTCCAGTGTTCTGAATGTCACATTTTCTAAGGCTTGCTGTTAGTTGTGCTAACAATAAGGAATATTACTATTGTTCATCAAGCCTTCACTGATTAATCTCATTTATTTCAACTTTTGATATACAGTAATAAAATGGAGTCCATGCCTGATATGTCAACAGACAGCATTCAGAATACCAAAGATAAAATTATGTATTCTCTCCTTTTCTTCTCATTTGTGCTAACGATATGTTGCTTATCTTTCTTTCTTTTGCTATTCCAGTAAAATGCAATCTACCCTTAACAGTCACAAGGGCTACTGTTAGTGCTGTGAATACTGAGTGTGTATTCACATGTTTACCTTTGGACCATACTGAAAATTCTCACAAAATACTTTGAGGCTCTCAAATCTTTTTTTAATATAATTTGAGCACATATCTTTACAGAGACAAACTTCTGGGGGTCACATCACTGCCTGTGCTCACTGCATGCCACGCCATTAGTTATACCCCATGGTATAACTGCCTTAAGTGAAACGTGACAGTTTCTTAAGATGACAATAGTAGGAAAGTATTTTCTGTACTTTTAGCAATCTTTTAACAGAGATTTGAAACAGGAAATAAGAAGCAGCAGCAGGCCTGTGCAAGTCATAACATGGCTAAGACATAAATCGGTAATTTGGAGTTAAATGATTCTCTACCCTCCCAGTTGTATTTGTGTTGCTATTTTGTTAATGTTTCAAATTTTCAAAATTTTCATTACAAATAATTTTTTAACAGAAGAGTTTTTTTCTGATCTGTCTAACTTTGGGAAAAAAATATGCAAAGGTATTGTTCTAGATGTATTACAAATGCTTGAAAACTAAATGTTTCAGACATTGCCACCAAAAGCAGTAGATGGTGAAGTTTGTCAATGCAATTGAATTATAATTGAAGCATTTTTTTTGGTGCATCTCAGGAGTTGCGGAAGAGCAGCAAGTTGTTGTTTTTTTAATTTCCTCAAGTCCAACATACAACGAAGGGGTGCCACAAAAATGCCCAAAACCACGTTGTAAAACTACTCAGAGCAGTATAAAAGGTGGTCGTCTTTCCTAGATGGCATCACACTATAAAGCACAGTTCCTCTAACGATTTAGAATGCATCAGTAATGTTTACCTTGATTCAAATGCCTATCTGCCTTGCTTTGCATATTTTATATTCAACAGGAGCCTGAAGTCTTAGAATCACCAGTTTCTTTGGCTAGGAATAGCCACTAGAATACATTAAGCTTATGGAACATTTCCAAGATTCCTTCAGCATGCTCGCGGGAATAGCTTCCTCCTATTCCCAAATATCTTTGCAGTCTATCTGCTATAAATATATAATTATTAGAGAAAGAGGATTCACACAATCTCTGGATGAATGGTGAACAATAGACAACAATGCAGGTTTTTGTGGCGTTGAGAATTCATTGTTTATATAGGTTGAGATTTCTTGCCTGCAGAGACAAGGAGCTCTGCATAGCTATCGTGTGCCAAGAGCTATTAAACTTAATTTTTATTGAACAGAAACAGGAGGGAGTTGAAATAATTATAGACATACAATGTGACAATATCACAAAGAATCTTAAGTTTGTAATAATAACTAGAAAAACAATTACCAAAGATGGTTTAGATAATTTTGAACCAAAATCCTGCAAGCAAAGTGCAGAACAAATGATTAAATTTGTGAAAGAAAACAAAATAATGATCTTTAGAAAGATAATAAAACCTTTAGTCTAAAACATTATTGGGCCTACTGAAACACTTAGCAGTGGGGGAAAATTATATTTCCCAAATAAATCAGTTTTTTTAAAAACAGAATAAATAGCTGACAGTATATAATATAGAGGAAATTTTTAACATTTAAAACTTAGACTTATATTGGTTTTGGTAAACTAAAATTCCTGAGTTTATTATTAAGAAATACCATTGCATAAAACTATGTATGACTTTTTCAGTATGGGTATGGCTCAGTTTTCATCTGTGTTTTGAAGGTTTTGCTATTGAAGTGTTAACTGCTTCTTGAGGTATTCCTAGTGTGCACCTGTGTGAAGCTGCCTACAGTTACTGCTGCATTTAGCTTTCCGGATTGCATTTGCAGGCTGAAGCCGTTACAAGCATGATTTTTATATTATTATTTTTTTTCTACAATTTGGCAGAAAAGAGCACAATGATTTTCAGTAATGAAAATGAATGAAATATGCTTATTTGCTTACATTAACAACTCTTTTAACCAGTACAGCTGGGTACCTACTATGTTTGGGAGCAGATATTCCAAATTGAGCAAATTATTCCTTTTTTACAAGATATTATCAAATAATAAGCTTTTGCAAAACCTTTTTTTTTTTTCATGTGACAGGTACTCACATCTAGATAAGTATTTCTCTGTCACTGTATGCTTACATGTTACAGTTCAGGATTACAAAGCCTGATTTCCCTGCAGATGCTGTAGTATAGGAACACAAGAACTGAGGAAGCATTTCTACGACCTTATCTCTTGGTGTTTCGTTGCCTGTACCCAAATGATTTGGAGATAAAACCTGTCTAAGCCATATCCCAATAACACAGTGTAGGAGATACGCTGGGAATGGGAACTCTTTTGATCATGAGAAATAAGAACTGATCAGAAACAGAAATTTTGTGCAGCTGCAATAAAGCCGTATGTGTGTGCTTCTGTATAGGAGAGTCTCTAGAGGAAAGCACATATGCATGCTGTGTTATTTACCATAATAACCTCTTCATCTTTCAAATGTGCCTGGTGTCTATATTTCTATTTTCAAGAAGATTGAAGCACTATGTATTCCAGTAATTTGAAAATCAAAGCGAAGGAAGTTTCAGAAGATCTTAGCCTATTGTTACTCAAAATCTCAGTCAGCAAATATAAAATAATTAGGTTGGTGGACCACCGTGCCCAAAGTTGTTTTCTCCAAACATTTTGATGTATAAATATCAGTGGAATTCAAAAAACATATTTGTGTCTTGGAATAAAGCCTAGGCCTAATTTTACAAATTGCCACCTTTTAAAGAATTCAAAACTCTTTTTTTCCAGCACTCTGTAGTTGTTGATTGCCTTTCAGTGCTCTGTCTAAATGGTCACAACTAAAGTAAGATTAATTCCCCTCACTTTCCATTTACGGTGCTCAGATGGTGTCCAGAATGCTTAATTTTAAAATTGACTACATAGTCTATGTTTCCGTCATTACATTGAAGTTGTATTTAGTATTCAGTATCTAAGCTAGTTTTGCTTAAATTTGCTAATAAGTATCTGAAATATCGATCCTAGACCTCTTATTTGCTTCTGTGGCCTATTCTAATGCACTTTCAGAGTTTAGCCGGTTTTTTCTTCAGTTGATCACCTCCTATTAGCCACATTTTGAAAGAAGTTATACTTGGATCAGATTGGTATTCCTCCTGGCATATTGCTTAAAACAAACACGAATTTGTCAAGATCCCTTTGGACCACACTTATTGCAAAGTATATGTTGATATTTGTGATGCTTTTACATTATTTAGAATAGATTATTGATACATAGACTCAAAGACCTCTCTGTAAAAGGGTCTGCACGTTACAGAAAGGGTTGTAATGTCAATGAGGAGTATCTGGTATCCTGAACTGAAAAGTGAAATCATAGTGAGCTGAGTGTCTGTGTCTTAATTTTTCTGAATTTTGCTGCCTATTCCAGCTGACATTGGCATCTGGTCTTCCATTTGGGAATCTGATGAGTGGATGGCGACTAGGCAGCTCTGATTTAACAGAAGGAATAAGGTACCAACAGGGAAAAGATTTAAAGAACAGTATACATGGAGTGTCAGTTTGGCTAAAACTTACTATCTCAAGATGCTCTAAGTTTCTACATGCTGAACAGGAGGAAGTTGAGCAGCTCCAAACACCTCCCACCGCTCTTAGAAGACAGTTCCCCTTTTTTGCAGCCAGCACTCCCACAGTCCTGACAAGCTCCAGGCACTGCCTCACCGGGTTAACTTCGGTGGGACCAGTAGGCAGCCAAGTCATCCAACTCATTTTGTTCTGACCTGGTACCCCAACTGCCCTCCAGTTAGGAGCCCACAGACTGACCACTTCCAATCCCCCTTTTTTTTTCCTCATTCCAATCTGCTGTCCAATTAGAACAACTGACTCATTCATAGACCAGCCTACTACAAGTAAAACACACCGTGTTCAGAAACCATTGCAGAGATGCTTTGTGTTTGTTGTGATTGGATCACATTTTTTCTTCTATCTCTACTTTTTTCAGACT